>NC_137870.1:19413445-19528445 GCF_963924005.1 Protomyctophum bolini | reverse complement strand
CATATATTTATATTGCAATTTTCTTTATTAAAGGTTGAAGTATATTAATCAAATGGTCTCTGAAGGTGAACAAATAAACAGACATTGGAATATGTTATTGGAATCATAGTAGAGGGTCCTCCCCTGGGGATGTTTGATACCTCACTCTCATTGAAGAGATGGATGGATGGATGGATGGATGGATGATGGGGAGGCAGCCAGGACACTACATTTTAAATCATGGCCTCAGCCAGGATTTTTCTTAAAGTCCCAGTGGTGTCATGCCATGCATGGATTTAAAGGCTACTTTCACCATGTTATGTTACTTGAAAACTGTACTATGTTGTCGTTTTATTTTTAATTTATGTTTTCCTTATAAAGTCAATGACATAATTGGTAGCACCTACTAACCTGATTCCGCCAGATGGTGGCAGTATTGAGCTCACAAGTTCCCCAATACAGGGATACTGCCACTGGCAGTCAGATTACAGTGCTACTGCACCAAGTAATACAAGCCTAGTAGGCTTATATATGAAATGCATTTACTTTTGGAGGGTGGAATCTTATTTTTTTTAAACAAGTTTTAACAATGAATGCATGATCATGTTTTAAAATTGTATTACATTTTTTGTTGAGTTATTACAGTTTTGATTTGCAACCTTGACCAATACCCCAATTTACAATACAAAAACTAAAATTAACACTAACACAAAGTAAACTAAAAAGTCTTAAAAAAACTAACAAAACCTTCAAAATAAAAACGAATGAAAAGTATAATAACCTTGGTATGATCTTAATGCAGTCTGTGTACAGTAGCAACACAGGTGTATTGTACTACTATTCTCTACTTGTGCTCAAGTAGGCCTTTGTGAGGCACTCAACACTGTTGTTTTTAAACGTGCTCTATCAATAAAGTGGATTGAATTGCAATGTAAGCTGTATAATAATGCAATAACTAAGCCACAAGAGGTCTCAGGTAAGCCGTTTTAGAAGCCTAGTTATACCATCATGACAACCAAACTATAATATTAAATTGATGCTCTAATTTGATTTACTGATGATCTAAAATGAAAGTTAAATGGATTACAGAATTATGCATATTAGGTGTGGGCTATCTTATCGGAGGCAGGCAGGACTGTTGATGTTATAATGAGATGTATTGTTGAAATGTCAAGCAATGAGCGTATGGTTTATTCTGTTTATTATGTTACATTTACAGCTCACCATTCTGTTTACACCCACCACTGTCAGGGTCTAGTGAGTATAGGCAGTAAGCCACCGGTTTTCAAGGTCACATGAGCTCTGTGGAAAGAACAGTCCCCAGAGGTTAACATAGGCAATAATTGTTGCGCTCATTCACACAACTTGAGCTTGTCTTGTGGCAGAACAAATTATCAGGGGAAATGTTCTGCCTATTGTGTCATTTTTGTAGGGAATTATGTTTTTGTGCGAGTGCATGTAATACGGATAATACGGAGGGGGGGTAACAACCACATGGGAAAATGTTTTGGGCTTTTTTTCCTCCATTGTTTTGATAGACGTACTGTTGTTTTTGTTGTTTGTTTGAGTAACAGAGGCAAGATCCTGTTTCGTGGAATTCAACCTTTGCTGAGGCGTCCCGTGATGTTCTGAACATCCGTTACACACTCCTTCCTTACCTCTACACACTGATGTTTGAGGCTCATGTCCATGGGAGCACTGTCGTCAGACCGCTGCTGCATGAGTGAGTGACCGCACACAGAAACGCTCACACACCTACATCCACAGTGCACACATATCGTTGCTGTGGGGGGGCAGAAACCTCTTATCCATGGTAAAAATGTTCTGTATTTTTGTGTTTTTTTTGTTGTTTTCCTATAATTGATCATAGTACAGCATCACACTAAAGCATCAAAAGTAGTTGATCTGCAAGCTATTTTTGAATTTGAATCTTGAAAAGTAACAGTTTTTGAACATGTGAGGTTTCCATCCGACAGAGACAATATGATCTTTAGACTTTGTTCTATTTATACTGCACATCAGGCTTATGATTAGAGAAATTATGCGCGCACAGCGACTTTATCTCTTTTTTTATTCTTAATGTAAGGCTCAAGCCTTACATCACTTAATCAAATTATTCATTATCTAGGGGAATATTTCACCCGTATGGTAAGATCCTACAATATTTTCTTGTAATTAGTATGCAGCGAAAATCGCCCTGTGGTCTATACCCAGCTCAAAACACTTAATGCAGAGCCTGTACTTAACTGTTCCAGCACGTTTCAACGACAGTATCAACATATTACATTTCAAAGGACATTTCAAAGTTGTTAGAATGTATTTGCCACACATGTTTTATAACATTTATCATCTGCATAGGCAGGAATCCACATGCCTTAGTCACTAAACTGTTGATTGTAGGAAGACATGAGAGAAATGAACACTTTACATGTTTAAACCATGATAAATATGGGCACATTGCCCACAGAGTAATACAATCTTCGATACGGGATTTAAGGATTTTGGGCACATGCATGCCTGTCAGGGTTATTTGGCCGCAGCATCCCTTAAAATGTTTCCATTACACCCCATTTAAATTCTGAGCACATGGCTGTGGGTCGAAACAATGATCAGTTCCAGGATGGAGGATGAGTGAAATTTCCCAGAAGTGGATATAATGAAGATGTGTGGTGTGTAAGTTTGTTTTCTTGGCCTCAGGTTTGTGAATGACAGAACTACATGGGACATCCACAAACAGTTCCTCTGGGGACCTGCTCTGCTCATCACCCCTGCTCTGGACCAGGTATACACTCATATCTACACACTACATACATACATACATGCATGCACACACGCAAAGACACAAGTTTTAGACATCACAGTATAGAGACACTGGTTGTGATGTG
Source organism: Protomyctophum bolini (assembly GCF_963924005.1). NCBI lineage: Eukaryota > Metazoa > Chordata > Actinopteri > Myctophiformes > Myctophidae > Protomyctophum > Protomyctophum bolini. Next base: position 19,525,581 of record NC_137870.1, on the reverse strand, counting down.
TGCATCTGTACTATGGCAGGGGTTCCAAAATATTCCATCCCAAGAATCCCAGATATTGCCATAGCCTCTGACAGAACAATTAAAATACCTGATCTACAAGCTCACAGCGTGTTGCAGGACGTCACATTGTAAGCTTGTGGGCTATATTCAATATTTTTTAATTTTTTAATTAAAAAAATAAAATAAATAGGGGAAAAAAGAAAAGAAACTCTAATCTTGTGAATTGACCTCCCTGCTGTCTCCCACTTTGAAAAGCACTCCTCTAAGGCTCCATATATGTACTCTACACTCATTTTGTTCTCTGTGATGTTGCAATGGACAGGGAGTCACACAGGTGGAAGGCTATATCCCTGATGCACGCTGGTACGACTACCACACGGTGAGTCAACCAAAGTTACATTAATGATCAATATTTGTATACAGCCGTGGTACACACAAAACACCTACTGATGTCAGCATCTCACCTACTTCAATATATCTCACCTACCAATTAATAGTCTGATTAAACGTGATAATGTCCCATTCAATGCATGACAGCATTCGAAGCCGCTGGACGGACGGATGTTGCAACTTTACTGTATATCTTAGGAACGTAACAATATTTTCTCCACAATTTCCACAAACATCCACTTAGATTAAATGATGAACTCATCAGAATGTGCTGGTCAAATGTCAAGGTCACTGTGACTGAAGAGAACAGCCTTTATTTATTTAGCCCTGATGAAGACCGCTCCAAGTCGAAACATGTCGGTGTTGTATTAAATAAATGCGGTCCGCTCTATTAACTTTAAAGTGGCTTCACTAAATTGTCAATAGTTATCTGACACAAAGTGTTATCTGACACAAAGCTCATTTACTGTGTGTAATATTGTCATATTGAACACTGTGTGTAATCGTGTCATTATGTACTGTGGTAATGGCTCTCAGGCCGAGGCTGTGGGTAAGCCCGGGTGGGTTACTATGCCAACACCTCTGGACCATATCAACCTTCATGTCAGAGGAGGATACATCCTGCCCTGGCAGAAACCAGAGACCAACACACAATACAGGTAAAAAAAACACGCACGCACACACACACACACACACACACACACACACACACACACACACACACACACACACACACACACACACACACGCACACACACACACACACACGTGTGTGTGTGTGTGTGTGTGTGTTAGGTGTGTGTGTGTGTTAGGTGCCTGCATCCCCCCAGGTGACAGTACACTATGGGATCAGGTACATCTCATACATAAGGAATGTCAAGGTGTCTGTCCTCAGGAAAAGGGATAAATATACCTCCACCATGTACTGTACTGCAATGCACACACATTCACTCATGGGGTATCGTCCTTCAGCAGTCTGCTATAACCCTGTCACCTTCCCCTACTCCCTTCACTCCCCTCCCTTTCTCTCTCTCTGCCGCTTAGTCGGAGGAATCCTTTAGGGTTGATCGTTGCCCTCAGTGACATTGCAACTGCCCAGGGTTCACTCTTCTGGGATGACGGAGAGGGAATTGGTATGTATTAGGCAACACACATGCACACACGCACGCACACATGCACGCAATTAAAGTTCAACTCCATGTTCTGTATTATAATGTTACAACAGACATAGACCGATATTTTATGGATTTCCATTGAGGTTTATGCAACAATATGATTTGGGGCGCTCACATAATCCTATTTCAGTTGTAGGTTTGCAGTAGCTGAGATGTCTCATGTCGCAATAATGACAAATGTCGGGTGGAAACCTTGTATCTCCAAAATTGCGTTGTGAGCTTGTTAATTGGGTAAATAATAATATTTATAAAACACAGACTTAACCACTTTAAAAAAATGTACTACTTTTGCATGATACAGTCATACCAAGTCAAAGTTTGTTCCCCACAGCTATAGTGTTCAGTTCATTGATGTGGGGGGCTATGTCAGATAAGACGCATACAGTAGGCTATATACTGTATAAACATCTTGTCCTGGCTCTGAACTTAACATGCAGGGCATGAGGTAGCATCTGGAATTGACTGCACATAAATGTACTCATTGATTTTATCACTGAGACACATTGAGCAGAGCTACAGTACTGTGCAGTCTTTCACACGCACACCCACCCACACACACCCGCACACATGTGCACGCACACACGCAGAAATGTATGGTATAGACAGACAGAGATATAGACAGACTGAGGGATGACATGGGCTCTTTGTTTTCTTACTCATGGTTACTTATGGATGGAACTGATGGAACTTCACTGAGCTCTATTACCAATGATTTTGTTTAATGAGTGCTTGTGTGTGTTTTTTTTCTTGTTTTGTTCTTACGATGTACCAATTTCTCTTTTAGTCTATCTTGATTCATTGTCAGAACAAACAAACTAACAAACAAACAATATACTGGATTTTACTGTGCAGTCCTTCACTCACCCAGTCTCTCCTCACTCATTACTTATTCTAATCTATCACCTCCCACTCCTACTTATTCCGTCAATATCTAAAAAAAAAAATCTCGTGCCTCTATATTGCTAACCAACACTTATCTTTTCTCCTCAGACACATATGAGAATGGAGCATATCTCTTGACCTCCTTCACAGCAGCATCGGTGAGTACAAAGGCCAGCACCTTGAGTCTCTCCTCATGCATTCAAATCAAACGAATGAATGAGGGATTGTTGAAAAGGATATTAAAACCACAACCCTGAATTGAACAGGTTCCAGCCATCTAGTAAATATCTAGTATTTTACAAATGATTGTGTGTCACAGTTCACATAATATAACACTTCTAGTGTTGATCCTATTTGTTGCCCGGCATTTTTTCAATTGCAGTTATTGGGACTTCAGTTCGCATCTACTATGAAATTGTGCATTTCCTGTCAGTCAGTCAGTCAGTCAGTTGTTTGGTTGGTTGGTCACCCCAGGCATGACCATAGAGCTGACCTGTTTTGACATTTCATATGTTGATCCTTCCCCATCCATCCTTCCTCTTCAATGTCTCCCTTTTGACTGATACCTGTCCATTTAAACTCTAGATGGGCCTTCCCCAAAGTTATTAGGCCCCATTTACACTGGCAGACAAATCTAGCCTGAATCAGATCTGTTCCACATCAAGATTGAAATCTGATTGGTTTAAATGGTCACATGACTCATTTAAACATAATTTAAACATCTCACTTGCCAACACACAAGAGAGATTGAATGGACTGAAACCAGCGCTCCCCTAAACAACAGGTTTGGAGATCTGTTGGGAATTGATTACATGAAACAGTCACCCGTGTGCCCAGTCCCAATGTTTGTAAAGAAATAATTGGTCTATTGGCATGATGAATCAAGAATCAAGTTTGTCAGAATCAATGCATGGCGAAGTAAGATATGAGCATTATGTGCATTAATTTCACCCTCCTATGTACAATGTGCAAGATGATAGAAGTGAGTCTAATATGGGTTGCTTCCAGACAGAAGCCAGCAGTGTTCACCAAGACACCGTTTGATCTCACCTTGGGACAGAAAGTCTCTCACACACACACACAGCGTGCGCTTACACGCACATGCGCATGCATACACACACACACACACACACACACACACACGCACACACACGTGTGCATGCACACACACAGCACACGCCAATGTGCACACACATGCTCACCCGTATTCAGCAACCAAAGCCAAACATCTGTGGCTGTCCTCTGCCTACCATCAGGCTCATTCCAAAGCAATTTCACACAGAGATAAAACAGACCCACCGCCTGACAGCAAGAGAGAGACAGAGAGAAAGGAAAGTGTGTGTGTGTGTGTGTGTGTGTGTGTGTGTGTGTGTGTGTGTGTGTGTGTGTGTGTGTGTGTGTGTGTGTGTGTGTGTGTGTGTGTGTGTGTGTGTGTGTGTGTGTGTGTGTGTGTGTGTGTGTGTGTGTGTGTGTGTGTGTGTGTGTGTGTGTGTGCGAGCGCGCGCACGCACAGGTCTGGAACAAGCAAATGTGAGAAGATGAGGATAATTTGGCCAATGGTGCCAATGCTGCCTTGCAGACTAGCAGAGTCTATGCCATTTTGGAGAGCTGAGTGGATGTGTCTGTCTGTGTGTCTTTTGTCTTGTGTGTGTGTATTATTATACTTGTGTGGGCCAAATGTCCCCACAAGTACAGTGTAATCTAACACACATACATTATGGGGACTATTTCCCTGAGAGAAATAGTGTTGCCGAAAATAGCAAATCACAACAAGCTTGTATTTTCTGTTGCATGATACCTGCATGCAACTACGATAGAACAAGGCCTAAATAGGGACAATTTAAACTTTAATTGAAGAATAATGACATGCAAAAGTAGACTGAAGGCACTATTAAGCTCTATTCAGTATATGAAGACAAATTTCCTGACTATAAAATGAATGATTGAGAACAAGACAGTCAAACATGAATTGTAATTCAATGAAAGAGATTGAAATTAATCTACTTGGCAGTGGGTACTTCATGTCTCTACTGAAACACATTGTCAGTATAATGAATGTCTTGATTTTGACCTAACCTCATTTTGTCCTTCCTCACTTTTCTTTATCTTCACTGTTGAATATATCCTGCTCTCACAAAAAACAGCAATGTAATGAAATTGAATAATTATTACTAAAAGTAAAAATAATTGTATATATTTTTTGGAACTGATAGAGGCGGGGCTCTAAGGATAGCACTATCAGTAAATATGTTAACTTATTTGATCCAAACACCATATCTCAAAAGATTTACATTTCTACGTAAATCTTAATCTCAAACATTGCAGTGGAGTTTGCTGTGTACCATATCATGAGACCAGAATATCCACTTATACAAATAATGTATCTAAATCTATATTGAGCCGATTACCATTAAACTTTCTGAGCACACATTTCAATTTAGGAATTTAGCAGATGCCCTTATCCAGAGCAAGCAGGATGCGCCCTATCAATTGTTTTGACCCCATTGCTTTTACACAAGCACCACCCATCGGCCAATTTCCAGTTGCATGTAAGGAGCAGCCAGGGGTGTATTATCCATAGAGGCAAGGGAGGCCGCTGCATCTCCAAGTGTGGACCTCGTCTACCTTAGAAAAACACGGGCTGCTCAGATGCGCAGCCAATCACCACCGTTCAGTAAAGCGACCCTCGTTCATAGGGATGGACATTTCTTCCTATGTCTTTATGGGGTGGGGGTCTGGGCCATCACCTTTACTCACCTGGCAGGTTTAACTTTTTGGTGCAACAGTTAAAGAACATTTTTGACCCACCATGCTATCAAAGAATGCAAGGGAACTCAATTTGACACACTACTCAAGGTTTTTGACGTGTGGACAGCTGACATTTTCGCCAGTGTCCATTACTTCTAATTACCCTTCCAATGATGACATGTAGTGTTGCAAGCCTGTTTTCTACATGACTATAAGTCACTAATTTGTGCGGGATGTCATGTTCGCCCTATCTGTAGTGCTTCATACTGTTTATTTTTTATTTGTTGTTTGTTTTTAATTCATACTTGATTGATTATCCTTGCATATTCTCTTTATGAACGTCTTTCCTCTCTTCCAGAACAACTTGACCAATCATGTGGAGTTCAACGGCCTGGCTGAAGCAGACTTCTTCAAGAGCTTGCTCCTTGGTATTGTGAAGGTGTGGGGGGCAGGCACTGTGGAGATCAAGGAGGTGGTCCTGACTGACAAGGATGGTGCACCGCACACGCCGACCTACAGTCACAACCTTGTTACTCAGGTCAGATGGGGTACATTTTTGGCTGGTTACATATAGTTGCTACATGTATTATTAGACATTTTTTACATCACTACGGGCACATCGAAACATTGTGATTGATGATGGCATTGTCCTATAGTGGATCCATTCACTTTGCAATTTGTGGATCTGCTCTAGAGCTGATTTTGGGGGGGGGGGGTTGCAAATTAAATTAGCAAATTACCAAATACAGTAGGCGGGGTCTAGACTGGATCTGAGCATTGACCAGTGATAGAAACCATACATTTCCGTGGAAAGCCTTGTGGTGGGAGGTTAATTATTTTAACAAATACATAATCTAATGCCCCTTTTACCATTCCTAGTCAATGGGAAAGTCATTCGAGCTCAGCTCTACTGATATGATCCCCTCGATGTGGATAAGAGCATTACAGACTGTTGTCCCAATTTCCACAACAGTCACGTACTCCTAGCTGTATTGTTATCGCCCGTCCAGTTCATTGAATATTTCCATGTCAATCAAATGTCAACAATACCCAGGTTCAACCCACTTCCCCTTGCTGTGCCTTTGGTTCAGTTCACTGCTGTCTAACCATCATGCCATCATGCAGCGGTCACCTTGTTGTTCTGTAATGAATATGAGTTACGGCTTAGAAGACCGGAGACAGCAAGTGAAAAGGTGGTCATCTAAAACCTCTCCATCATTCAGCCTTGATGTTTAAGTCGGGGGAAAAAAGAGGGCAGAATGAATCTAATGGACAGAACGTGACTATCTTCACTTCATCTGTCTCATCAAAACTTACAGGTGTATAAAAAACTGGATGAATTTAATTTATTTTCTACAAGCTACCCACAATTTAAATAATAAGGATAGATTACAGTTTATTTTGCAAATAGAATACATCACGAAAAGCAGCCTGATGGCTTGGATGTTGAAACGGTCCCCGTGTGTTTGTCAGGCATTTTATACCGTGTTATTACCTGCCTGATGGTAGCAGCGTGAACTGTTTGCGGCTGGAGCGGTAAGTGTCTTTGATGAGCCACTTAACACTATGTTCTGGAGGGGGCCATCCGCAACACTCCCTTCTGCTTCCTGTAGTCAACAATCAGCTCCTTGGTCGTCAGACCTCATCCCATTTTGCTGGGGACACCCAGCCAAATGGGCTAATGCTTTGGCCATGTCTTACGATTTGGCCTTAGATATCAGTGATATCTGGTTTTACAAACGATTTGGCCTTAGATATCAGTGATATCTGGCTTTACAAACCAGATATCGTTGTGTGTAGCCACACAGTCGTGTGTGTTCCGGGAATCCCCGTGTTGAGGGTCTGTGGATCTCATATGACGCTGACCATTCTCACAGTCTCACCTCCTGGCCTGACAGGAAGTCCTGTATCCTGCCAAGAGTAGAACACACAAATAATAGTTTTGAATATATGCACATTGCCTCGGGTGGCATGGCAGACAACATGGAGCAAGTCTCTCACAACATCTGAAAACATTAAGGGAGGTGATGGTGAACAGGTTTCCCGGCATGCAGACATGTAACCTTGGACTGTTTGGGGACAGGCACAATGGTGAACATCTTGAAGCCTATTATTATATTCACAGCCTGAGCAGGAAGAAAGGGGGATGTTATTTTTTATTTTTTTTCATAATTTATTTGTCGAGGGAAGGGTACTGAAAGGGATTAAAACACTTGGTGGTAGGTGGTAGGTAGTTTGAAAGCCATGACATTTGTTCCCTCTCTCCCCATCGGGGCAGTGATGAAACACCCTTGTCCCAGCTGTGTACTGTACTCACCGCACTTATCAGTGGCGTGAAAAGTGATAGCTGCACCAACTCCATAAATAATCACTGGAGAGGATGGCCAGAAGACATAGATTTATACCTCTCAGCCAGAGGACAGACAGAGAGATGTGGGGGGGAGGCGGACAGGTGGGGGAGACGGAGGGGTGGAGGAAGGAAGTCACAATGACATAAGTGTGTGTGTGTGTGGTGTGTGTGTGTGTGTGTGTGTGTGTGTGTGTGTGTGTGTGTGTGTGTGTGTGTGTGTGTGTGTGTGTGTGTGTGTGTGTGCGTGCGTGACACAGAGAGAGAGAGAGCTGACAGACGAAATGGAGAATTAAAATAGACTAAATAGCAGACTGAGGGAAGGAGGGATACGTGAAAAAAGTGCATTGAAATAAGGATGGGAAGGAAGTGATGGAGAAGTGAGGAGGGAGAGATAAAGCATGTGGAATTGAATAAGCCACTTGCCATTGCAAGAGGATCCATTCATCTCCTTTACCATTCATCTCCTTCACCATTTTCTGAACGGGGAAGAAGCTGATCTGCACAGTTAGGGTCATGATGAGCTCTATATACTTTGTTGTAGCCGGATATATAGCAAAAATCACACCTGTGTGAAGTGAGGGGCGCTCTTATCATCACACGTCATCATACATCGATCTCATTCGATCAATTTGCGTCCTCACGTTTGTCTTCAATGTTTGTGTTTACACATGTCTGTGTTTACACAAACCCTCAAAGCTGGACATAGGACGGGCTAGCAAGCCTAAAAAATTACAGATCTCTACAAGCTCACACTTATACATGCTTGTATGAATGTATAATGTATCAAATAAAAGAATAAATAAATTATTTATTTATTTTGTGTCCTCTCTGTCTCTCTAGGAGCTGATTGTGAATGCTACATTGTTGTCTATCCCTGTACACGAGTCCTTCAGCATGACATGGAAGACTGGCATCTAAACACAAACAGCAACAACAAACACTGAAAAATATATCTGTAGAATATTGACTTAATAATGACAATGTATTGCCTTTTGAATATTGATTCAATATTAATATGTATAATTATACCAACATGTCTGACCTTTCAGTGTTGAGAAAGTTTACAATGTGTTATTGATCATTTATAGCGAATACAAATTCAGTCACATTAAACACTGAAGAGTGCCTACTTGGGTTTGTTTGTTTTATGTTTGATGCTTTGTCCCTTTTTCTTTTTACCAAAGACAACATTCCTACAACTTTGCTTCACCAGCCTTAGATTTATATCTATCAGCAACATGAGGTATGTGCTCTGCACAATAGCCTATAAACAAACATATAAATAGCTTTTGTTGGAGTAGCGTTACTTGCTTCAGCAGTAGTTTATGACACTATTGATGTGCACATCTGGGTGAACCTCTCTTCAACGTTCCCCAGGCATAATTTCTGAGAAAACAAACTTGGGATTCCAGGTTAGTTCAGCCAAGGCCCAAGAATGGAAGGTAACTGCGTCAAAGCAAGCTGCAACCAAACACGTAACCACTCACATACACTTATACTGAGAATCACTCAGGCAGGGGAGACGAAATAGTTACTAATAGTTACTAACTATTTACTAGTTACTAATTTCTTCCACTGAATCCCAAATAAAATGTTCTACCTATTGAATGGCCACATCAGAACACCAGCTGTTGCAATCTGTTGGCAGCCACCACAGCTAATGAACACTGGAACTATACACACAAACAAACAAGCAAACAAACAAACATAAAAACAATTAAATAAATAATAAATGCACATTCAATAATTTGTAGTCCTTTAGTGGTTGTTGGGGTATTTGTGACTGTACTATTTTCACATAATCTTAAATGTATTCTCTGCATTCACCCATCCTATAGATAGGAGCAGTGCTATTAACACTGCACCCAGGGAGTAACTACCTCTCCACCCATTCAGATAAAAGTTTATAACTGTAACTGATTTTAAAGAGGTGAACAGAACACTGCCCCCCCTCCCAGTGATCTGTGGAGTTCCACAAGGAAGCATACTAGGGTCTTTACTGTTCCTAATATGTAAAAGACATGACATCAACTTGTGAGTTGTGACTGCAACTTGTTCCTGTTCGCGGATGACTCGGCACTGCTGGTCTCAGACAGGAACAAACTGCAGGTTGAAAAGGCCCTCAGCTCTGAACTCTGTAGAATCTGTACCTGGCTCACTGATAACAAACTATCTTTACACCTGGGAAAAACTGAATCTGTTCTCTTTGGATCAAATAGTAATCTCAGCAAGGCATGCAGACGGCTTCTCAGTTAACACTTGCATGACTTTAGTAAGGCCATGCTGACTTAAGGTCAAACAGACCTTTTTTCCTGCAATGTTATTGGCTACTGAGCTCCAGATGCTTTGACACCGCCTCCCCCCAGCTGGCTCACTCTTGAGCCTTCGTCTTTTAAATATCGACTACTTGAACAATGGGCTTTCTGGAGGTGTGAAGTGCACTGCCGTGGCGGAGAAAGGCTGACAGGGCCAGCAGTCAGTTTGACCCGAAAACGTTTCAGAATTTAAAAAAAAATGAATATTTAGGAAAAGTCATGGAAGGGGAACTTTCTGAGAGCTTCATGGGCAAAGGTAATAAACTTAAAAATCTAAAAAATTGGTCAGAAAGACCTCACAGACACTCAAGTGTTAAAGTGGGTGACAATAGAGGGTGCTAAATCCACAGGTTTATGTACTTTTTATTTATTTTAGCTAGAAACAGACTGTATGAAATATGACTGACTGTCTTAAATCATAGAGACACCTCCCTGACAATGTCGCCAAGACAGTTTGGAGTGACGGCTGGACTTAGGCTGGAATGGCTTAGGGTTGATGAGTACAGCATCTTGCAATGGGTTTGGTCTACAAGATTCGCTACACCACCAAGATACCATATGTACGTCTAAATACAACAAAGTCCACACTCACAACACCACGTGCAACACAGTTTCAGCTCAAACAAGCGATTAAGTTAATTTCGGGGGAGAGGAGGGGAGAGAGAGAGTTAAGAACTAAACACTCAAATTACGCCTCTCTACCTGGGCTTTGTTACATCTCATTAGCCCCACCGTTATTCAGCCAAATATATTAATCATATAAATTTAGCCACGGGACCCAAAATTGATTTAGACTCTAATCGGCAGTCTGTAGGGAGGAACATACGGGGAGGGTTACTGTTGAAAGCGTGTATGTTGTGTGCGTGTGTCTGTATGTGTAGTTTGCACAATGTGTGTGTGTGTCTTCACAAAGTTTCTGCAGCATGATGATTCATCCCTGTCTTGAGGTTATATTATGTCGTTTATGAGGTAGAAAAGTATTTTGACATCCGCAGGCCAGCCAGTCACTTGCTTCAGTCACTATATGCTCCATTTAAACACTTAAACCCTACGTAACATACTCATACATTACATTGACCGGGGGTCCCCCAGGGGCCTATTCTTGGCCCCCTCCTTTTTTCCAAGCACCAAATTTCTTTGCCGAAATTAGCAGGTTTTTGCATCGCATCGCAATGAGCCGTGTTATGATCTTATATGCATTATGTGATTATTATTTGCATTGCAGTAGGTACTGTATACTGTACAGTATAAGGCATTATACAGTGTATTATAATCTATCTAGCTGGGCTAGATAGATAAAAGATTAAATTATGTCTAGACACGTATATGTTGCTTATGGTAAACTGAACTGAACTGAATAACTGAACTAAATTTGAAGGTTTTTCATCAATTAATACAGTATAATGCTTAAAGGTTCCATTCTTGCTGCACAAAGAAGCTTCTTCTCTGCCACATTTTGCAATCTGTCTCACTCAGATTGTCTTATCTGGAGTGGATCAATGTGCTTTTCATGAAGTTTCTGAAAGGGTTGACATCTTGACAGACTATACAAGCTTTTTGGGTAAGCTGCACTAACAATGTCTCTTTGTAATTGTACTGACTGACAGTATGGCGCTGATGAAGAGAAGAAACAATTGTATGAAACAACTCAAAAGAAGGGCGGGATTCACTGACAATATCAAAGAGTACTGAGGCAATAGTGTGGCGCATGCGCCCGTGCATGTGTGTGTGTGTGTGTGTGTGTGTGTGTGTGTGTGTGTTGCTTAATAGATTAAATTATCTCCCATGTGCATCATTCAAGTGAAATTTGATGTTCCCATATCTGTGTGTGTGTGTGTGTGTGTGTGTGTGTGTGTGTGTGTGTGTGTGTGTGTGTGTGCATTTGTGCATGTGTCAATACCAGGGGGGCAGTCAGACAGATATTTTGTGAAGCCACTGAGGAAATCGGGATTTCCTGAAAGTTCATACAATGGCCTGTTGTGGCGCTGTCATTGGACCCAGAAAAACCCATAGCCCCATAGAAGTCCATGTATTTGGGCCCAACTTCACAGACTGTATTACCTTAATAAACATGGTCATGAATACTTTCTGCTTCCAGTCACTAGTTTAAAGTCTCATTTCTAATGTCATAATATTCTTTTTTGGAAAATTATGGTCCCATTTATTTAAAAAATGACCATAAAGTCGTGTATGTTCTGAGGGGCGTGGCTACCGTTACAGTCTATGATCGGGATTCCCCTCCCACTCGAGTCAAAATAAAAACCAACGGAGAAGAAGAGGGGAAGTCCCGCCTCGTTGTCTGGGCCAGCCAATGGCCAGCTGGGCCAAAACGGATCTAGAAAGATGGCGACTTACAATACAAGGACTGACAGGCTTCATTTTACGTTCATGTTAGACCCGGAGAACGCTTTGTCCATATTTTTTACAGTCTATGGTCTATACACAGTACACACACGCACACATACTGTGACGGCCCCTGTACCTTTAAGGAATGTGTATGCTGTTCTGTGTCAGGCGTGCTTAACCCAATCCCTTTGCAGTGCTGGATTGGGAGGGCGGAGCTGGCAATCTGCAGAAGGGGAGACACCTGGCCAGTGTCCTCCCCAAACACTATTAAAACACCTGCTGTGTTATTTTTCTGGTTTCTCCATTCCTCCTCAGGCAGGCTACAGAGCAGCCACACCAGGGCAACTGTGATTTTGGTTGCATTTTGTTAATTGGGCAGTGTTCCCTGACAGCTTTATTTGAAACATGAAAATTAATTATTTGATTACCTTTATTAATTAATTATTCAATAGAATACTTTTTGCTGCTTTAAACTCTGTCTGGTCTCCCCTCTTTGTTAAGGCCCATGAGCCAGCCTTAACAATACACACATGATTTCCAACACAAATGTACATGCACATATAAGACAATGTATATAAGACAATGGTATATAAGACAATGCAATGTAGGAAGTATCTGTGGTAATACTAATAGGCTACTAAATGTTTTAGAAGGATACAGCTGCACTGAATTTTGTCTGGCTCAAGCTAGGTAATCACAATATAGTCTTGAGGTTGTGCTGTACTGAGAATAGCACTGGTGTAGCCTATCAATTTACCCTCTCTTGCTTATTCATTATGTTCTCAGCAAAAATCTTTGAAATTATAAACTTTTATTCATACAAAACAAAACAGCCACATAAATATGTTTTATACATTTATCCCAGAGCTACATTTAAGAAAGTCTAGTGTAAAGGCAATATTCTGTGTGGTTACATTTATCCAGACACAAAGCCTGGAACTGTTCTCAGAAATATTACGAAATATTTAGTCGAGCTTACACTGGAATGACTTTAGTTTCATGTTTTATGGACCGAAAGTCCTCACAGAACATTGTCCCCATGGCTGCTGTTGACTACTTCCATCCAAAGTCAGGCTTATATTGTCTTGGAGCATCGCCAGGCATCTGTTTACCTATTATGACATAGACCGTATAACAACTCAAGTGTAGTTAATTTGCTTTAATGTCAGACTACACCAACACTGTGTGGATGATGAATATATATTTTTTTGACACCCGGCCAACAGGCTGTGGTTCGAAAGAACCACAGATATGTCAGATGTAAGGTCAGATGTAAAGTTGCTGGCCAATATTGATGACATCAGAGATCTCCATGGGCTTAATATTGATGGCATCAGGATCTCCATCCCTGGTGATGTCACGAGGCATGACTATATGGTCATGCCTGGGGGTGACTGACTGACTGACTGACTGACTGACTGACTGACTGACTGACTGACGGGAAATGCGCAATTTCATAGTAAATGCGACCGCAATAAATCAGCAGATGTATATTTTGAAATGAAAGTAGCCTAATTATCTGTGCAAGGAATATTACTAAAGTGCCCATTTCTGTTTCCTCAAATTTGGCTCACCTAATGAACGAACATGGAGAATACTCCAGAAGCATGGGGCTGTACCATAATGCCTACACATTACATTTCAAGCATTGGCGTCTTATATTGACTTGAATTAGGAGGGATCAAGGATAATGAAAGGTGGATGCTATCATTAAGAGATGAGATACGTACACACACGTGCGTGCATGTGTGCGTGTGTGTGGTCATGTGCTTACACTGGTTAATCACTTCCAATTTCGTTGCAGTGATGGGATTTGTTCTGCTAATCTTGTGTATTTATGAAATGTTCTTAATCATAGTTAATTAGCCAATGCACCATGTCATTTGTATCGTTGAGTAAGTCATGTCTGCCATTTAATTGCACTGGTTTCCTCTATGACTTCCTAGGCAAGTTTCTTCATGCGTCCCAAACATATACAATATAATATGTGATGGTTATGGCTATATAATACACGGTACGTTACCAGATAGATCTGATTTTGCTTACTTAGGCAATTGTATATTATATTCATGATAATATTATCAAGTTCATTATATTTTATCTAAGGACAATACAGCCAGCATTGTCTTTTTGTTATTCCATATGAAGGGGGTCTATAGTGTGTTTCTTTTTGCACGTGGTTTCGGTGCCCAGACCAATATAACAATAGATTATTGACAGACGATACTGATTATGAAAAAGTTTGAAGCACCCTCATTTACTTTGGATTGAAAATATTATGGTAGGTTGTAAAGTTAAACCCCATACTGTGCTAATTCATTTAAAAAGAAAGGAAAAATGCAGCCATCTCATGTGCAGTGATGATCTGGCACTGAATGACTTTAATTAATACACTCCATTAAAACACATCTGTCAACACTTCACACTATCTCTTCAGGTGACATGGTAATCATAATCATCATAATTGCCTTCATAATCATGATCATCATTGTAGTTGCCGTTAAGTGACTTGCTCAAGGCCAGCAACTTCACGCCATGGTGTCATCTCAAACAAACTTGAATAGATTGCTGATTATGGGGGGCATTACTTAGAGCAGATCAAGTTTTGAGATCTGCATGGCCCACATAATGTTGTCTGCTATGCAGTTTGCTGCAAAACACCTGTACAAACATCCATATGGATGTATATGCATGCAGCAACCTATTTCTGCTTCAATACACTAATGTATTTCCTCATTTATTCATTTTGCTGGGACAAAACGAACTACTAAAATATGCTTGAAAATAAAATGACATACCCCCAAAACACATAGATCCTTAGAAACTGTGATGATTATTTCATGGTTGCTTTGTTGTACAATGTACAGTATATTTACATATACAGTACATAGATTAATGAAGATTAAAAAAGCATCCCAAATCTGAATCAACCAACTTTGTTTGTTGGTATGATTTACTTCACAAAGTCTACAAACAGTACCAACTGCCACTATTTTCTTACCAACTATATGCACCATTCAATGCACCAACTGTGTACCATTTAATTGTCAATAAAACATTCTGTAATGTGGAAAGTGATTGAACAAGATGCAGCAGCATCGGTCTCAAATCCCTCTGCGTTAGGCCTCGCTGTAATATGGACGTTACTAGTTATGAAAATTCCTCCATGACAATTCAAGGATAAAAGAAACAGAGACTTTAATGGTTCTTGTTTTGGCGGTTATAGGCCAGATTGTGGATTAAACACCAAACAGCAATGCCACATGCATGCATCTTCACAAATCACTTCAAACATCACAGCGACGGCACACTCTCACATGAATGCTCCTGACGAATCAAATCAAAAGCATGGCATGCATGCACACGCACAGAGGGACAGCAATTTCTCAATTGGCCGCACCAACCATGTGGAAAATGATTTGAATATCACTGGAAATGGGGCTGGTGGAATTGCATCACTTCCGGTTCAGCGAAGCCTGTCGAGCAATTTCAAAACACCAAGAAGAAAATATTCAAAATGAATGACCCCGCGAGCTGAAGGTTCTAATTCTCCTCAATAAATACCCAATTTAAACTCTTACAAAATATGCATTTATACCCTTCCTAGATACCCCACTATTTGTGTGCGTGCGTGTGTGCGTGCGTGCGTGTGTGCGTGCGTGCGTGTATGTTGTGACATGATATGAGGGCTGCAGGAGGAGCTGGATGAGTGACAGACAGTTTTGTGTTTTCTTTTTGATTTGCAATACAGTTTGGTTACATATATAAATAATGACTGACGCAGGTAAAGAACCTTTATTGCTTTTAGTTATTTAATGTAACATACAATTTTATGATTCTGATTTGTATAATTATGATACCTGAGCTGCGATTTCCATGACAACACACAGCGCTGGCATTTTTGAAGGACATGCAGGAGTCTCTCTCTCTCTCTCTCTCTTTGTGTAAAGCTGCATATTTTAAGACGATATATAATTGATCGGAACGACAGCCTCCTTTCACCTCATTACTCAGGGGGGACTATCGATCCCTAGGGAGAACAAATGTTATCAGCTCATCTTAACCACTCCGTGCTGTTAAACAGTGCCGAAGGAGAGACACAGAGAGAGAGAGAGAGAGAGAGAGAGAGAGAGAAAGACGGAGAATGCAGATGATGTAAAGTCCACTCAGGATGTAAAGAAACAAAGAGCAATTACCTACAGCATTGTAACGTTCCTAGTTATTGTATTAGCATTCTCACATGTGTGTGTGTGTGTGTGTGTGTGTGTGTGTGTGTGTGTGTGTGTGTGTGTGTGTGTGTGTGTGTGTGTGTGTGTGGAGAGAGAGAGAGAGATTTCCGGTAGATGTTTGGCAATAGGCTGTTATTACTGTTGGAAAACCTGTTTATGTCCCTTTTAAACTGTGACTGTGACCCAATTGATGCGCCCATGAAAGTTTAGAGAAAGAGAGAGAGAGAGAGATTACAGTGAATTTAAGATGATTTCAAATGGTGTGTATGTATGTATGGGGGTGTGTGTGTGTGTGTGTGTGTGTGTGTGTGTGTGTGTGTGTGTGTGTGCGTGCGTGCGTGCGTGCGTGCGTGTGCGTGCATGCGTGCGTGCGTGTGCGTGCGTGCGTGCGTGCGTGTGTGCGTGCGTGATACGAGGGCTGCAGGAGGACCTGGATGAGTGACAGACATGGTGACAGAGAGCAGGGTCAAGCAGAACAAAGGCTGCTGCTGGATGAGAGAGGGGAGTGATAGTGTGAGGAGGAGGGAGGGACACAAAGCTCTGCCTTCTGATTGGGGTCGCCCATATCCCAGAAGATGAAACACCACTCTAATCACCCGTTCTGCCTGTCTCATCACCACGGAGTTACTGGCCTCATCACCATGGAGTGATGGAGAGCAGCCGTCTGACAGTGAGGGAGGGAGGAAGAGAGAGAGAGAGAGAGAGAGAGAGAGAGAGAGAGAGAGAGAGAGAGAGGATGAGTTCGGCAGACATACTGTAGATCTGTCCAAGTGCAAAGAAAAACAAAGAGAGGGAGATTATAAAACTGAGCGGCATGTTGGAAAAGAGTGCGACAGAGTAAGTCAGAGACAGACAAAGAAACCAAAGGCCAACTGACCTTGAGTCAGAGAGAAAGGGAGACGGAGAGATCAGAGGCTTCTGGTTTCAGCATCTAATCGCCCATCCGCTCGCTGCCAGAGTGACACCTGCTTAGCTTTGATTCAGCGCACGCTCGCACTGTGTTCAGTGGTGAAATGAAATGCCCACTGGGATTCATGGAAGTCACACATGACGGGCGAGGAGCAGCTGTGCACACACATGCTTATATATTACATGTGCCAACACACACACACACACACACACGCACATCATCATTTTAAGTGGGGAGATGCGTGCGTGCAGTGCTTGTGTGTGTGGGATTGCCTGTCTCTGCGTGTAAACTTGCATGTGTGGTTACGTAAGAACAGTTTCCCCCTCCAGGGCACTTCTTGGAATAGGACCCCTGCAGAATATTCCATCCTTCATTCATGCCATTCCTCTTCTCCCTGACAGACAGTCTAATAACATCTCCATTACACAGCACCCCCGCGCCCCCCACCCTCCTGACGGCTGCGGGAACCAGCGCACTGGAATACTAAACGTTAACCATTACATGACGTCATACCATGATGAAAGATTGCCGAACATAATATTTGCTATTGCTGTCTGGTGGAAGGAAAGCTAATGTAAGCTATGTCCAGAATGGTTCCGTTGTTATTTTTCTTTTTGTGTGGTTTAAGTCGTTAAATATACTGTGTATTCTTGCATGTACGTGGTCAGAAACCACTTGAAGGTCACTTGGTGACAGTTAGGCCAGTGCACAGCAGTGTACACAGGCTATCAGAGTGATGGGTTATTGTTATTGAATACGAACAGTCATTGCAGGCAGCCACCCACCGGCACATTAATTTCAAACCTCCCCTCACTGTTTGCTGACCTTCCCAGAAGCTGAGACGGTACGTGAGGTTGACCATTGAGGTGTCTTAGAGTTTTTGTTCCTCCCATTTCTTTAAAATTAAATTATATAGTGATTATGTATTCATTGCTTAAAATTGTCAACTCAGGCCTCAGTAGTCTCATTCATTTTGTTCAGTTATATTAATCAATCGACACAATTCCTTTCTCTCTTGTCTCCCTTTCTTTGTCTTGTGTGTTACTGTGTGTGTGTCTGACAGTGAGAGAATTGACCTCTGCATGTGGAGTGTGTGTGTGCATGTGTTTGTGAGTGTGTGCGTGCGTGAATGCATGTGCATTGTATGCATGTTGCCCTCGGCAGAACTTACCTGTTCAATCCAGGAAAGCATGATTTTAGATTTTAACCACTTTAATCATTCTTTTTTATATTGGCTATTCAAAAATAACAGACAAATAAGCGCATCACTTTGTGCCACACTATGAGCATGTGGATCTGCTAATTATTTCCCCCCAAAATCTTGAGAATGTATGAAACGTTTGAATATACACATGTAGCTGTTATGTAAAGTGAATATTTTTAACTCAAATATTGGCTTCTGGGGCTCCTGGAATTTTTTTTATTTTTGAGATGTCCTGTTTTGAGCACCAATATAGCAACATACATTTTTCAGAAAACTGTTAAGGGTTTTAAGAACCCCCCCCCCCCCCCCCCCCCCCAAAGCCTGGTCACAACCTAAGGCAGAGAGTGTGTGACAGAGCAGCCTCTGTCAGACTATGCTGTTCTACAATACCTGTTCATTGTATTGTTTCTGTATGGTATGTGTAACAGGTTGATTCTCAGTCCCACAGAAGGTGCACATTCTGCTGTGACATGTGAATTAATATACTTGTGTTTATCTATGCAGATGCTGTAGTTGGGAAGCTGCCTTGATGGCATGAAGAGAGCTCTGATTGCTTGTGTTGTTAAATGTCTTGTGATTCGCTGACTGCTTAGCCAGGGGTGGAGTCAGGAGTCTATATAGAGGGGAAATGGCTCAGTAGAGAGTGTGCTGCCATGGGGAGAGGTTGACACCAGTACCTCTCTGTTCACAGTTAAGTAGTTTGAGTTGTTTTGAGTTCTTTATTTTCTTTATTACTCACTATGTTGTCCAGGCCTGGAACTTAATTAAAACGTATCTTCACCTGCAAGTCTGCCTCATGTCCAATATGTCATTTTAAAGGTTTTATTACTGACAAAACAGACGATCCACAATCCCACTTGGTAACAGAGTGTATTGGTGGAAGTGTCGGGCCGGAACATCCGTCAGATGTATTTCCCCCGGTTACAATATTTTTCTCGACCAATCACAAGTTTCATTCACGGAGAATGTAAACAGATTTGTAAATTGTCAACGTAATTTCATGCAGTGGTAGCCTACTACGCTGAATTGTTTTTTATACACTCTGCTAGACAGAGAGAGAGAGGGGGAGTTAGAAAATGCAGGTGAAATAAAACAGGAGAGCGTTATTAAAGAAAAGGATTATATTGAACCACTGAACAGGAAAGATATATCGATGCAATTTTGCAGTCTAGTCCTCTTGTATTCAGACTGGGGGTGGACTGGGGGTCAGGGGGTAACTATTTTCTGCGATGGGCTTCTATAAACAGTGGTCACTGCATGAGCTCCTGTCAAAACGGCAGAACATTAGCCAGTGGCATAATTCTCTCTTACCTTTATTCTCTCATGTAAATGGAAAATTACTTTAATTAGAAACTGTGTTGCTTGTTACACTTTCACTCTCTTTTATTTTAAGTGTATTGTTCATTACAAAAGGAATTCAGCCCACTCTTGTGACTCAAACTCTGTCTTTTCCAACAGAGAGAAGTCATTTATATTTTCTCTCCTCCACCACCACCACCACCACCCACTCAATATTTATGCATCATATACGGCACGGCTTTAAAAACAATTCCCCTTGGGTGCAGTTCATGAGCAGATAAAAATGGATGTTTAGTTCATGACTACATCTGAACAAGCTCCCTGTTAAAATGGATGTGCCATTTTTAACACAATGTACTATACTAGCGACACAAGTGACATCATATAACATATGGCATAGATGTGTAACAATGATGAAAGACTGTTCATTGTCCCCACTGCTGTATAGTGTTATTTTCTTACTGACTTATATTTACAAGCAATATGCATTGTCCTCTCTCTCTCGCTCGCACGCACACAGTCACATTCTGACTACAGATATTCAGTGTCATGGTCAGTATGTCAGTATCATGTTGGTATCATATACATGCAGGCCATGGGAAGATATTTATAGTAGAAGGTGCTGAATGTTCAGCAGAAGGTATACGCACAACATTTCCACGCATTTTCACGCCGAAAAGTGGCTTAAACTTTCCCTCTACACACACATGAGCAAAATAACACAGGCAATTAACCACGATAAGGCGCCAATACTGTGATACAGCATATTTATTATAGGCCTATAGTAACAGAAATCTGTTCTGATTAAAATTATTATTATTTTCCCCCTCCTGTCCCCTACTTCCCTCTTGAATTTATATAGCGCCTTTCATGAACCCAAGGACGCTCTTTAAAAACAATGAATTACCAACAAACAACAAACAAACAAAACAACAAACAACTATTTTCCATAAAAGCCTTCGAGAATAGGTGTCTTTTCAAGGCAGCCTTATAACAGTTCAGTGTTGGAGCATGGCGAATCTCCATTGGGAGAGAGTTCCACATGGTGGGGGCTGCCACACTTAAAGCTCTGTCCCCCAAGGATTGCTTGCTTTTTTGGGGGACAGTGAGGCGGTCTAAGTACGTTTATGGAGGAGGCCTCAGGCCTGAGAGGCATGTGGACCCAGAGTATTTCAACATATAACTGAGAAGCAGGAGTTTGTAATGAATGAAGAACCTAAGAGGAAGCCGATTCAATCAGGTTTTAGGGCGAGGAGACGATTTATTCGTCCTCTCCTCTGGTGTCCATCTTCACTCTCAGTAAAGTTCTTTTTGGTGAGGTGAGTCATTCGACGGTGATGTCCATTTTTCGGTCGTGGGCAGTAAGTCTTCCAGAAAGTCTTTCAAGGTTGGTATCCAGCTTGCGGTTAAGCTCCTCAATCGCCACAGACTGAGTCCCCCCCACTCTGCACAGTTCCTTTATCATGATGGGCAGCTTTGAAACTCCTTGGATTGCTTGGATTTTCCGATAGACCAGTCCGATGCCCAGTCCAATTGGCCAAAGGCCTAGCTAGTAGCTACCATAAATCCGAATAGGTAAATGTCTTATGTCTGAAGAGATGTTATCAATCACGTTTAAGGACCGGTTCACAAATTCCATGTTTTAACGAGAGGTTTAGACGAGAGACAGTGTATAAGAATCACTGGGTGAGAGCAGGGAGACAACGAGAGTAGGGAAACACACGAGGGAGGGAGAGAGAGAAGAAATGCGACCGCCTTCTTGAAGTGGCAAGAAGCTGACCAAGCTGAAGTTACCGTACATTATCAGTCACAGTAAAGAGTGCTTTAATTTGACAATATCCATCTGGCCCTTTAGGCTCAAACAAAACAGACAAATATCATTCATTGCATATAAAGCTAAACATGACTGAACAAGATCGTGTCATCCACATTGTGCTAATATAGCTGCACTTTTCCTCAATCAACTGTAGTGAAGTAACAGAGCCATACAAGTCATTCTTTCTCCTTGGCTGTGCCCTTGTTTGTGAACACACCATAATTACTCTAGAAATGTCGGGTGGTTAATGGAGACCCAATGAGCATATTGGTTCTTTTTCCATCGTTTTCTTTAGCAGATTTATCTGTCTGGCATTGATATCAGTCATCGTGGTTTTGCCATCTGCCCGGCAGCCTTGATGTGTTGGTGGATGTGAAGCATGGCAATCGACTGAACTACATCCATATGTTTATTTGGACGTGAGTATCGCTGTGTGCTGGCATGTGGACCGTTCACATGGCTGCAGGGTGGTAACTGATCATATGTGTTTAATGTGATTGACTGATTGTGTGCGTGTGCGTGTGTGCGTGCGTGCGTGCGTGTGTGTGTGTGTGTGTGTGTGTGTGTGTGTGTGTGTGCGTGCGTGTGTGTGCGTGTGTGTGTGTGTGTGTGTGTGTGTGTGTGTGCGTGCGTGCGTGCGTGCGTGCGTGCGTTGGTCAATGGAGCATTGTAGTCTGCCTAGGTGATAAACACTGTGCAACGCCTTTGGTCATTATGAAAGACAGATGTGTAGAAAACAAAAATCAAATGATCAAAACAAGTGATTTAGCCAGACCCAGACCCAGCACATACGGTCAGAGCTGTGCTTTCGCATGTTATGTGTTTTTTCACCGTGCCACGATCGTTATTGGATATAATAACATCAGATTAAGGTAAGAAAACGGTTAATCCGGAATTCTGTGCAATTGCGTGTGCATTAGTGAAATATAGAAAGGCATGTCCACTTCTGCCATCAGGCCTTTCTTTACATGTGTTTGTCTTTTAACATGACATTGTCCGGCAGAAACCTTTCCTTTCCGCCTTAAATGAATGAAATCATTCAAGTAGAAAAAGTAGCCTTTCTACAAGCTCATTGTGTGTCTTGATCTGCTATTATTAACATCTGTCTGTTGGTTTAACATTATTTACATATTTTGTGACAAGCACATTTCAATGTTTTTCTGCTTTATTTTCGCCATATGCATGTTATTATTTATGTAAAGAAATGTAACATGTGATGCTGACTATTTAAATATTATTATCTTCTATTTCACAACTATGGTAATGAGCCTTGTACCGGGGTGATTGACAGCTGTTAGTGACTGGTTGATTGTCACCACCCAAGGTTACTAATAGAGGGAGTGACACGCGGGGAGGGCCGGGGAGATCTCAAAACAAACAGAGTGCAGGCCTGCACAGAGGAGGAGAGGAGCTCCAGGCGCCAGATAGCGTTTACATTGAGACAGCTATTTAATGTTTAAACGAGCGTATCTGCAGCCACAGTAAACTATAAGGAACAGTCGGGCCCAGCGGATTGGGCATCACGTATGCCGCTGCCGTTGGGGATCGGCGTTGGAATTGAGGATTACCTGCGGACGGTGTTTGGAGGCTAACGGGGCTACTGCTACCGGTGAGACCGTTTTCGTATTTCCGTTGGACCGTTTTTGAGCAGAGGAACTTTTCGTTGTGTTGGAAGTTGGAACAGTTGTACACTCGCGTGCGCGCGACTCATTTGAGGGGGACGACGGACACGGACTTTATTCTCTGCTGACTTTGGGAGGGGGGGGGGGGGGGGCTTGGGAAATAATGATTGATTGTTGGTTTAAGTTTGTGTGCCTGTTTATTTTGTTTGATAGGGAAAGAGACAGGGAGAGGCGTTACCAGTGAAGTGTACTTATATGTCTACTTTTGATTATGTCAATTGCTATGTCTTAGCATCTCTATATAAACAATTCTGACTATAACCCTACGATCCTGCTTAATTTTTCCTTAGTAGTAATTTGCCTTGAATGAGTAAAGGGCGATTGTTACAATTTAACCAATGACCTGACAGCAATGATGTACATGTGGAATAGGCCTACTATCAGGTACAGCTGCATGTGCAGTTTGTGCACGAGTGAGATACACAAACTGTGTCCATATTTGCTGTTTTCCTCTATGTGTTTAACATACGTGTGTGTTTGTGCAATGTGTTCCGGCGCATAATAGTGCATGCCAGTAGATAATGTGTGAATATGCTTGGAGGGCTTTGGTTTGGAAGCAGTAGACCATGTAAGTGAATGTTTCTGATAGCTTGGTCTTGGTCTCTTGGAGTTATTTTCCATGGATCACGGATCAAGAAACGGGACAAACTGTTCAGTTCCCACAGTAGTTGCTACTTTACTCAAGACTTTTTATTTCCAATTATTTCACACGACATCTCACATTAACCTTGAACGCTATTTAAAAATAGTGAACATAGCCAATCTACAAGCTATAGCAATGTGTTTTCTGAAATTGTTTGAACATTTTGGAAATTAAAAAGCTCTGCTTATCATCAGTCAGGCAGAATAATTTTCTTCATAAATTGATGGCCTTATACTTATACTAAAATGGCTGATCTACGAGACTATGGCCACTAACCACACAACGTGCCGTGAGCATGCATTGCATTGGGAGCATACAACATTTTCACCTATAATAACCTTCCCAGATAGGGATGGAAAAGTATTAACAAGAGCTTGAGACTAGCTACACCACTGGATCCATTCGAACAGATTATTTTCCATTTCCTGAAAACTAGCCATTTTGGACATACATGGTTTCCACCAGAAAACAACAATAATGATGTCCCCAAGGGACACCGGGGTTAGAGAGGTTAATTGAGTAGAAGAAAAAAGACAGGGAATGAAAGGGAATGACTGTATACATTTGCAGCTGTTTACTCACCCTCTCTCAGTGTCTTCTGATCCCTGTCTCTCTTTCCCCATCAGTGTCTGTCTCACAGCATGAGGCCCGTGTTGGCGATAAGCATGCTGCGCTATTCATATTATTATACAAGCAGCAATTCCACACTAAAGCACAATTTTCCCTGTGCGACGTCCCCTATGGCTGCCATACACCGAGGCACAGTGCACAAGCATTATAGAAGCTATTGTATTTCACTGATACCTGCCTGTCACAGCAGCTAACAGCAAAATCGCTGTGACACAGCCACATTCTCCCAGCCGGACACACAGCCACTTCAGCACCATGGCCTGTGGCAGCCTCAGTGATAGAGCCAATGCCATGCAGAAGCTTAACTCTCAGCACCTTGGACAGCACTCTCTCACAGACTTACAGTACAAGTGTGTGAGTGTGAGTGTGAGTGTGAGTGTGAGTGTGTGTGTGAGAGAGAGAGCATGAGTGTGTGTTAATGTTGCATGCTTTCCTTATATCTTTCCCTTGGTTCACTTCCTCTGTGTGGGGTGAATGGTTGGTACAGTCCTGTTAATGCCTATTCACCGTGACCAGCCTATGGGGCTCCTTCTGACAGCTGGGTCTGGTGCCCATGAAAAAGATGAAAATGCCTATTTCTGGGATATTGGTACCACTAAAAGGGACAAAGGTTGCATATGACTTTTGTATTGCTACATGTCTGTAGTTTATGAAATGATATGAAATGGCAGCTGAGTGTTTTTTTTCAGCCCTTATGTCTGGTATCTGATGAAATAACTTGGTACATACAGTATAGTGAATGGCATAACTTGGCATAACTTTGAGCTAATCAAATACTGGAGGGTGTAATGCTGCTACTCACATTGTGCCTGCCGTCTGTGGCTGTGATGAATAGGACAGCTTCAGGATTCGGGAAAGTTGATTAAATGTGTGTTGTATGTTATCTCTAAGTTAAGTCTAGTTGTGTGATCCTCATGTACATGTTTATTACATGTTATCCTGAGTTGGGTTGTGTGCTGGGGTACAACCTTGACTTTGAGAGTTCCTGACTCTTCAAAGTAATGTCTAAATGGTTTCTACATCCTCCTAAACCCAATCAAAAGAGGTATCACTCATGTTTCTATGATGTTTAACAATGTACCCTACCCTGTCTCAGAGAGGAGGCCATTGTGGATTTTCCCGGTATGGCTAGTATAATTCAGCATGTCTTTTGTTATATTATCCATCCATGGTACAAACATCAGAAATGTACATACAAGTGAATAATTTTGGAGTCAACAATGGATTATGTGGTTTCTCATAATCACAGTATACCACTAAAATGGTATTCAGCTGCCTGTAACTGCTATCACACATTTGGATGTCAGACGAACAAAATTATACCACACATGTCTTGTCCCTTTTAGTGGTACTGACATCTGATTCGGCCCAAGGACTAACAGGCTATAGTGGAAGGAAGGGAGGGAGGGGGGCAGCAAGAGATGGAAAATGAATGGAATGTTGGATGGGGGAGAGAGAGAGAGGTATGAAGCGATACAGATGGAAGGATGATGGGAGAGATAGATGAGAAGACGAATAGAGGCTGACAGACAAGGACATCACGAGATGGGGAGACTGAGAGAAGGGAGAAAAGGAGACCTAGATGAAAAGGAGAGACACAGGGCATGCAGTCAAAAAGAAAGAGGGATGCAAAGGTCAAGAGAGGGAGAGGGATGCTTTAGAAAGAGAGAGGAATGGAGGAAAGAGAAACAGAAAGTGGGAAGAGAGGAGAGGAGATAGAATGATGGATAGAGAAGGACATAGAGATAAAGGGAGTGAATGCATGGCTGACCGGGCGTCGGAGGACAGCACAGAGGGTGAAAGAGAGATGGGGATTTGCGGAAGTCGCTGCTTAAGGGCTAATTCTGTCAAATCGTTGTGTTGTACAACAAATATGACATGAAATGGTCAGAGTTTACTGTCACACAGATTATATAGTGAGTTCCCCCCTCTCCCTCTCCCTCTTTATATCTCAATTTCCTCTCCTTAACCCTTCGTTGTCTATACAGTATCTCAATTTCCTTTCCTTTCTCCCTCTTTCTCTCTCTCCTACAGTCTCCGCACTGTTGTCCTCCAATGCAGTCAATGACAGAAGGGATTGAGTGCGTGTGTGTGTGTGTGTGTGTGTGTGTGTGCGTGCGTGTGCGTGCATGTGCGTGCGCGTGCGTGTGCGTGTGTGTGTTCAACAGTGCAAAACAAAAACACGTGCTAAATTTCACTGCAATGCATGTGCAAAGCCTAATTATGTCGTCATTCCACTTTATTTTATACTGCATTTGATATGTTTTTTCTTGTTGAGCTCAAATACCGATTCTTTGGTGCATTTGATAAATAAAGACTTGAACATGTGAACTGGCGTGACCCTAGCTGCATGCCCTGGGTAGAGCAAGCAAAAGTGTACAAAAAACCTTCAGATGAAAAATGAAGTGGAAGCAGTTGGAAAAATACAACAGTAAATCCCATTTGGAATGGGTGAGCATGGCTGAAGTAAAAGCTATAGAAGGGTCAGCAGCTCTCTCATTTATGTGTAGTCTGTGTGTTAACATTTGACCAGGTGGTGTGGGTTGTGTAATCGAGGGCAACACAGGGTCACGTCCTTGCAGGATAACTCTGGCTGTTATAACGTTAAAAAAGAAACACATGCGTGCACACATGCACAACTGGTCTGGCCTGCATGCAGGCCCGGATTAACAATGGAATTTAATGAAGCTTAAGTCTTAGGGTTGTTTGCAGGGCCCGCAGTTTGCAGGGCCCTCTGCGAGATTATTTCAAATAGGTACAGCTGTTGCTTCCGTCGAAAACCGTATTCATCGGTCACAGATTTAAGTTGTAACGCAACACAGGAACCCCAGCCAGTGTTTTTGTTCGTCCGACCGTTTCTTAACCACTTGGTGGGAGGAGACTCGAAAATAGCATGCAGATCCAACCTTAACTCTATGGGAGCAGCGGTGATAGTGTTGGCGGTGCGTTGAACACACATTCACTGGGCACGCAAACGCAAAAAGTGTCTTTCTTGACTGTGTTACGTGTGCGCGAATCACATGCACAAAGCTCGTGTTCATGGGGAATTCTGATGTGGTGTAGCACCAGGGCCCTCGGAGGGGTTGATTCAGCACTGCCTGCATGGAGTTGAGAAAATGTCATTCCCATCATGGAAGAAGTGTGCCATGTAGATGTAGCTGAGATGAGTGTGTGCATGTGTGTAATTTTGTTGTTAAATATTACTGTGACCACTTCAGACAACTGACAATGTAGACCATTACAGCCACGCCTATAAATTGCCCACAGATCCACACACTGTATAACACCCATTGACCTAGTCTTGTTTTCAAAAGATTCCCCCCACCATACACACACACACACACACACACACACACACACACACATTTCAATTTATTTATTTGAATCCACAAATTACAATTCATTTTACAAGGAAACAAATATAACGGGGTTGACAGTTCATGTTCACTTAAGGATACACATGGCACCTCCTCCTCAGCACAGGAGGCTGCCTATAACAGCCGAAACAGAACAGTATTTGGCAAGTTGTTTGGCTTTGCTTTTTGTCATACCAGCTATTCTTAGGCAACTCATGGTCTGTTTATGCATATGGCCCAGGCTTCCGAATATCGGTATGGCAAATCTACAGCGACACCCCAGGTTCGTTATACTTCCAAGTAATGGTTGATACTTAGAATGTTTATCTTGGAATGCCTGGTCCATGTACAAATCAAAGACACAGCCCACCTGCAGAATCAGGACCTCCTTGTGACTGGTGTCAACAAAGACAACATCAGGTGTATTTGGGATGTTAGCAAAGACATCGCATGCACAGCTAAACCAATCTGGTAACACTCTTGAATGTTTATACATTGCTGCACTAGATGGCACATATTTTCGAACTGCATCAGACACTAGTACACTACGTCAACAATCCGGTCGTGGCGAGCAATATAAAAAAAATTGTATGCACACACACACACACACACACACACACACACACACACACACACACACACTATTTATCTTTTCATGTGACTTCCAAATATTGTGTTAAAATTCTTTGATGTTGGCTTGTTATAGGCTAATACATGAGGGGACAGTAGCAGGCCTATAGAGAAGGAGTAGAGGGGTTTGGAGGTGGACTGAATAATGTAATAATAGATGCTACTGTAATCTTGTTGTCCACCCCTACTTTTTTATCTAGGAATGGCAGCGAAGTTATTTTTCCGCTCCGGCAATTACTTTTAATTGGATAACCTTTTCCCTCTCAGAAGAGTCTATTTTTAACTAGGGGGAACCACAAGGTGTTGGAGTGCCATTATTGCTTTCCCTGAGGTATGCTTCGCTGCACCGACAGTAGGTAGCCCTGAGTGGAGAGTATCTGTTAATATGGAAAGCAGATGCGGAAAAGAGGGAGGGTTTGAGAGGGAGGGAGTGAGGAAAGGGGGGGAGGGTTGGCAACTTGGCACATCAAACAGATGGAAATTTCTCTTTAGGATAATGTTATATGGGGGAAGGGGGGTTATAAAGTTTCGATGGAGATGAAGCAACAAAACACAAGTTATTATTGGTACTGTACACAGAACATGGAACAATTTAACATCCATGAATAAGAATTACCATGCACATTCATGACAACTTCCTTGCGTATCTTGTATTTATTTTAACATGTTTCAAAATTAATTCATGAAAATGTGCTTCCTCTCATTTTTTCCATGAATGATGTGGTCAGGAGTAATCTCATTTCCCCATTATTATTTTTTAAAGAAAGAAAGAAAGAAAGAAAGAAAGAAAGAAAGAACATTTACAAAGGCAGAGATGCAGCTGATAGAAAACTTTGCATCCCCCAAACTCTCTTCAAAGACATTGCTTTGGGACTTTGCTTGTTTTATTGTACAGAAGTCAGCTTCTGATGTTGTTTGCTTCCTGCCAAGCCCAAGATAATAATGATAATATGTAAATTCTTGAGCAATGGCCCAGAGAGGTTTCCAAGCGCAATGCAAAATTATGCAGGGAAGTCCTTAGCGGTGTGGAGTAATTTAATGTACACTCTCTCCTTGGTTACATAGGCGAGTCCGTGTGTAATGTGTATATAGGCTGGTGAAACACAAACACATCTTAATGTTTGCACACTGTCAGGCTGCCCCTGTCCTGTCTCACTGTGATGGAAAGCAAATGGATTGAAGCAGCAGACAACTACACCATGTCCTGTCACCATGTTTGAATAGTTTGCATCTTAGTGGCAGTGCGTGCATGAGCCATCTCTCTCTCACACACACACACACACACACACACACACACACACACACACACACACACACACACACACACACACACACACACATACACACTCTTCATGTGACTCTCCCACACCATAGGCCCTGAAAAGGCATTTCCACATGTGTGCTCATATACAGTAGTCCACATGATGTAGACATTGATAAATAATGCTATGATCTCAAAGGAAGGACTATGGAAGTGATGACACAGGCAGGCAGATGGCATGCCGTGTGCTCTTGGGTACATGCCATTTACAGGGGTGGACTTGAGGTTATCATGCCTGTAGCACAAATGATTAAATTCACTATACAGTAGATTGAGGGCAAATTTTCAGGGAGGTGCACCTCCTGACCAAATCTCAGGGAGGGACAACTTTTTGACCTCCTCAACCTTCTGGATTATTAGATCTGAACAAATCAAACACTACACCTTTGCTTTGGGGCATTTTAGTCCTGCAGGGCTCAGAGAATGATGTTGTCCATGCTTATGTTGAGGGATTACTTACAAAGGCAGTGGAATCTTTGTGATCATGGCTTGCCCCATGTGGTTGACAAGGCATGGAATCCGATGGAATGTGCAACATTAGCTGTTGTATTGGTTGAGTCTAGTCAGTGCAATTCAGTCAATTAGGACATTAATACATTTTTACTTGAACCCTGCAGAACCCGCTAAACCCGTCATACTTCCGTCATAAACATACTTCTGAGACCGGGCGATGTTCCAAAGGTTAGTGTAAATCCCAGCGGTGAACCATATATCACGGCAATCAATTCTCTGCAGGGAGAGTGTTAAAACTGCAGACAGTTTGTATGCGTTATATGGAGGGCTAAACCTAAGATGCCCTGAGGGCGAGAAGCGACCTCGCCTAAAGGGCAGTGTCTTGAGTGTACAGGGGGCCCAGGTAGGACCGGGACTTAATTTTCGGGCCTGTGAGAACTCTACAAATAACTTTGGGGCGGGCCTGTCTAGAGTTTGAATGGACAGGTATCAGTCAAAAGGGAGACATCGAAGAGGAAGGACAGCTGGGGTAGGATCAACATATGGAATGTCAGAACACGTCAGCTCCATATATGGAGAGCTAAGGGTTTGAGGTCAGTTTTAGAGTTGCTTCATGTATATGCAGATCTAGGTGATGATCCAGTCCATGTACGGTTATCCAGGGTTAGATGAGGTCAGTTTTGTGATCTTCATATATGGAGATGGCCATATATGGCAGCGTGACGCGTCACGAGGCGTGATGTTACGAGGCGTGACCATATATGGAGGCGTGATGTCACAAGGCGTGACCATGTATGGAGACGTGATGTCACAATGTGTGACCATATATGGAGGCGTGGGAGACGGACGGGCGGACAGGAGATGCAGGTTTTCATAGTAAATGCGATCCACAGTACGGTCGCAATAATAATAATAATAATAATAATAATAATATTAATAAGGGTAATTAAAATTAAAATAATTGGCAAATAACTGGAAATGCATGCACCCTGTCGAGCTGCCAACTTGCAACTTGCATACAAGTTTTTATGTACGTGATCTTTATGTACATAATTTTTGTGCGTAATTTTTAGGCATGTAACGATACACTCAACTCACGATACGATACGTATCACGATATGAGTTTCACGATACGATTTTTCACGATATTTTCCAGACAAATGACCGAAAAATATCTTCCCCCCAAGCTTTTTTCACAATTTTTATTTTTTACTACAATGCAAAAGTAGCATTACTTTTCATGTAAAATTACTTCATTTCTGTGCAACAACTGTAAACATTCTTTCATGTTTAAACCTAGCTCGAGTTAACATTTCTTCCTCAGGACGGCAACACATTAGGGACAACAATACTCAGCACCTGCAGGGGGACAGAAGCAACAACCAGTACCAGGCAAGATAATAGGCGCTCCTCCTATAACCTAGTACCTGCTAAACAAGCTTACTAATAAATATATATGGATGTGAACGCATCAGCTCTATATATATTTATCACCATTAATCAAACATAACAAAACAGCCAACAGCTGTTACAACGTGATTTTTATGTACGTGATGTTTATGTACATGATCTTTATGTATGTGCTTTTTATGTACGTGCTTTTTATGTACGTGATATTTTTATCATCCTCTTTCGGACGGCTGAGGAAAAGAGTCTTTAGCAACAACAACCTCCACCAGGCCGAAGGCATGGGGAGAGAGTATGTTTTGCACTCCATCTGTCTCTGTCCGTCCGTCCGTCTGTGGACAGCTAATCTCTGGCACAGTTGGCTTGATCGCAGCCATACTCTGCACACACAGTCCTTGAATGCCACAGTTGAACCTCTGCCCCACGGTTTTCACATTGGCCTCTTATAGCGCCACCAGGAGGGCGTTTTGTGCAGGACAGTACACCTACAGATTTTGTTCAAACATCACACAAATTGGTACACAGTCTCTCTAGAGCCATTCAACGAAACGGGTCTTTCAGATTTTTTTCCAAAATGGTAATGACTGGTTAAAATGTGGAATAGAAACCTGCAGGCTTTCCACAGATACCGCGGAATGGCCTGTTAATGCAAAGTTAGGAAACGTAAACATGCCGCCATCAATCTCAGCACTCATGGAGTATGGATATGCCACCAAGGTAAATATATACTTTACCATACATAGCCTAATGGAGACACAGTACTGGTTAATTAGTTATCCTTCTTTACACCTCCTTTAGGCTAGCTAATGAGTTGGCACTGCATCTGTACTGAACATATGCTCACACACTCACACATATATGACACAGCTGTAGTCATTCACGTGCTGGCATGGGTGCGTGTTTGCACAAGCATATGCATACGTGTCTGGCCCGATCAATGTGTGTATCCTCATGGCTGCAACCTTGTACCTTGTTCAAGGTTCTTTGGTTGTACTGTGTGTGTGTGTGTGTGTGTGTGTGTGTGTGTGTGTGTGTGTGTGTGTGTGGACGTGACAAATGTGCTGTCCTCATCACATTTGTGCTGACCTCATTACATTTGTGATGACGTTTATGGACGTTTTTTCATGCAAAACTAATGCTTGCAATGGATTCAGAAATATGAAAACCCCTTATTTAATATATTGGTAGCCCAACTTTCAGCAGCTATCACAAAGTTTCCCAAAGGAAACAAATTGGAACAAATTGATATGTGACAGTAGACACCTTCATGAACACTAGTGGTAAGCATTCCCCTTTTTTTGCTAACTTTACCTAACTAAAAGTAATTGTTTTGGACAAGATTTCCACCCAGCAGTAATTATAACATTTTTGTTGTCTTACTGACCTCACCTTCAGTTGGAGCTATACTGTAGTGAATTCAGGGTCTATCGGGTGGATATTGTGCTGCAGCTTATTCATCTGTTGGGCCTAGCACCAGGGGCATTTCATTTATCATTAATGGCTTGCTAAAACTTACTGTCACTGTTGAAATAAAATGTATGTTAATGTGGGACTAAAGGAGCAAAATGTACATGCTCACAGAATATGAAGTATAGGCTAACAAATAACAATCTTAGCTTACTTATTCCAGTCTAATGCTAAATAACTTGCTACCAGGTTCATTTGCATCACTCACAGTCAAAAAGTGTGGTACATGCAGTTGCACAGCAGCTTCAACACTTCAAAGTGTGCTAAGACTAATGTACTCATTCGTCTTAACTTTGTTGCTATTCTTTATTTATTTACTGCTACAATGTTGATTGATTGATTGATTGATCATGTATTAATGTCCGAACCTTATCATCGTCATCAACGTCAATTGTATCGTGATCCACTGTCAATATCCTTTTTTAGGCCAGCCCTAATGTCACAACATATCTTAGAACATTTGCTAAGACCACGGCGGGCCGGGGAAACCGGAGGTGCCTGCATGCGTCCTGCCTGGCAAAACAGTACTGTGTGCTACTTAACTAGAGGAGACAATAGTGACTTTCTTCCAAAAGAACAATAAGCCAGGATATACTGCAACATTTTATACACTATCAACCCATTCTGTGGGTGCTTAAGAAAAAACTAAAAAAGTGAAAACAGCCCAAGAGCAAACAAAGATGCTTATTGTTGAGAACAACTGCATCATTGCCAGATTTAGGGAGCCTGCACTGTTTTAATGTTTTTCTTAACAATCCCAGGGTTAGTAGCATCTGCCAAACATTAATTTTGTCTGAGGAGAGGAGCTCAATGAGACAGAATCCCCCCCCCCCCCCTCCCCCTCCCTCTCTCTCTCTGCCATACTCAAGAATGCCTTTGCATGCCAGCTGTGCAAGCCTGGAAATTGCAGCTATAGGCTATGACGTGAGTAGAGTTTCTATATAATTTATTGAATAATCTTCACACTTATTTTGTGTTTAATAGTGTGCAATATAGCAATGCTGTGTATCTGTGTCATGGTGCACTGTCACCAATACTATTTTTCATCTCTCTTTGATCAAGTAGTCTGTCACTCTCCTGATTCGACCTGCTTACAGTGAATACAGTACAGTGCATCTTCCATTGTTAATATAATAGATATATGCATAGCTTCACCTCACCTCAAGTATGTCAAACAATGATGTAACTAAAGCACATTGGGCGCCATTGCCGTATATTTCCAGGCGGCTACCTTTTACGGAATTAAAGATATACTGTCATTCATAGTGTCATTCAACACATATTCTTCCAGTGTGAATAGGACTCGATATGAAACATGATCAGACCAATCTTAACAAGATAAGCACACTTCAAATATATGCACTGTACTGTATGTGTGGACTGTGTGATGAGTTGGCCATTATACATACAGCACAGGTGTAGTAGGAGGCCTATATGAAATTCTACATTATGAAATGGGCTGTGGGCAGTTTAGAAACCCATCCACCAGTGACATCATGGTTAGGCAGAATTATTTTTAAACAATAGATTTTTAAACAATATTTAGATTTTTATTATTGTCACAACGATGACTTCCATTTTTGAATTGCAACTTTTCATGAAAATAAAGCTTGCTGTTTCTATTAGCTTGGATTCCCCATGATGTCACTGGTGGACGGGCCCACAGCCCTCTTATGAAGATAGTTTGAAAAGCGGTGAAGTGGTCCTTTAAGGTGAAAAATTTTGAACTATCCCTTTAAGAATATACATCACTATGCGCTGAAACTGATTGAACGATCACAGCAATCGTGCTTCAAACCCAATTTTCTCCACATAGCTCCAATCTGCAAACAAAGGTCAGAGCAAGCGCTAAAGCAAAGAATCACAAATTGATATGAACTTAGAAGGGGAGTGCATCAGGGACTGTGTGTGTGTGTGTGTGTGTGTGTGTGTGTGTGTGTGTGTGTGTGTGTGTGTGTGTGTGTGTGTGTGTGTGTGTGCGTGCGTGCGTGCGTGCGTGCGTCCATGTTGCTTTATCCTATATCCCTATAGCTGCACCTACTGTATATTGGCATGGGTATTTGGCACACAGAGGTGCCACACACGGGCGCATGTGCCAGTGTGTGTAATTGGTCTGAAGTGGTTTGTGTATTCCTGCCTGAGGCTTAAAAGTCATTGGACTGACCTCTCTAGTGTGACAACAGTACAGTGTGAAGCAATCTAAAGGCTCCAGACAGCAGCCAGCAGCAAGCAAAACACATTAAAGATTAAAGCAGTCGCTCAGAACAAAGCCAACAGAGTGTAGTTTGTGTGTTAGACGTGTGTGTGTGTGTGTGTGTGTGTGTGTGTGTGCGTGCCCGTGTACGTGCCCGTGCGCGTGTGCGTTTGCCTGCGGGTGCGCGTCTGTGTGTGTATCACGCCTGCACAGGGGCAGCTTTGGAAGGAAGGCGGCATGGCGGGGTGAAAGGATGTGTATGTAAAACTGTGTGTTGGGGGGGGGGGGGGGGGGTCAAGCAATTCGAATGCTGTTTATTTGTGGACGTTGTGTGTGTACACTGTTGCTATTTGTGTCTGTTTTAATCTGTGCATGCGTGCGTGCATGTGTTTGCGTTTGCGCGTGCGCATCTGTGTGTGTCTGTGCGTGCGTGCGTGCGACGTGCGTGCATGTTTTTATTGATGGTTCCCTTATGTGGATATGGATGGAAGCGGGTGTGTTTCATATAACACATGACAATACTTTTGAAACTGAATCCAAAACTTATCTCCAGCTGAATGAATGGTTCATAATAATGGGCTTTGCTTTCATCTCACACCATCATACTGCAAGTGTATCTCTGATTTATTCATGTACCGTATTTAGGTTTGCCCAAAATCCAGAATTTAATCCAGCCTCTCATCTGTTTTATTCCCGCCAGCGTTTAACCATCTTAAAGTCTTATTTTTTATTCAGCATACTGGTAGTCCGATTTCTTTTTTAAATGTCCCCTGTCCCTTATCCCCTGGCGTGGCTTAACTGTGGAACACTAAACATAGGGTAGGCTGTACTATTTTCGTCCAACCGGATCGGCGCAGGCACAACCCAGACATGCCGTAGTAGAAGTTACTCCGTCCGGTACTGTCATGAACTGTGTGCTTTTATTGTGTAGTTTAGTTATGTTCCTAGTGTTTCCTCACTTTCCTGTCTACTCTATTTGTTACTACCTGTCTTGTCTCTATACCCTGATTGCTAACTTGAGTCCACCTGTGTCATGTTAAGTTCTCAGCCAATCATGTGGTGTTTGTATTTATTGTTTCACCTGTGTGTAGTTAGTCTGTGTCTTAGTCTCCCTGTGTTCAGTGTTTCCTTGCTAGATTATAAGTTATTGTTACGTTGTGTTCTCGCCTGTGTATGTCCTGTTCGTTGCTAATAAATACTGGACCTGCTTGTTCTGCTTTTGGGTCCTCACCTGACACGCACAGTGACAGGTATATTACTTCATTAAAATGGCACAAAGTGCATTTTAGAGAAGCTGGGGACCTGAGACGCTTCCCAGCCTGGAAAATAGACTTTACAAAGACACTTGACACACTGATCACAAATTAGACAATCTTGAAACTGTGGGTCAACTTGGCTCTGTGTTTTGGAAAACTGCCTCCTACTTCTCTCTGGTGGATTTTGTTGTCTGGCATTTGTATTTCCTCCCACAAGCTCCCAGCCAGCACAAAACTCCATACTAATATCTAGTTGTATTTCCATCAACCTGTTTTTATGAACATTTGTGACTTGCACATAAAATACCTGAATGGAAATGCTTGGAAACAGATTCAGCGAATTAATGATGACTCCAGCTTCCGGCTTCCACTCCACTGGAGAAACAAAAACTATGGCAGCAGACAAAAACACACTGTACTGTAACTGTACTGTATGTGTGTACTGATGGAGTTGGCGATTATACAGGTATAGCCTACAGTAGGAGGTCTATATGAAATACTACATTTGGCAATAATTAAATATCTACATTAAATGTACCTGATGTTGCAGCTAGAGCATTTATTTATTTTATATCCAATTAAAATCCGGATATCAACCATGGAAAGGACTTGCAATAATGCAAGGCATTTCATTTAATATTTCATCTCTAGCACTTGTTTATGAACACAAACCAATATTTACAGGAAAATAGCATTTAGGCTATTTATGTAAGGTACAGTAATTTGAATTATAATGCACCTTTCAAAACATTATTGTTAGAAAGTGCTGTAAATATAACAAAAATAAAACAAGAACATCCCATTCAAATAAAGGAACAATAATACAAACAGAGCAGCAAAAACAGTACTTAGAGAAAGATAACAAACATCAAAAACATAGAAATCAGCAAAGTGTGTGTGTGTGTGTGTGTGTGTGTGTGTGTTTAAAACGTTGACCAATGACTGATATTATTTTTATTGTATAATGCTGATATCTTGCAGTTATTAAGATTACGTTCTCTTTTTCACATAAAAAGAAAAAATAATAAAATAAAACATGATCACAACACACTTATTTTTCTCTCTTTTATTTTACAACAGATGTACCGGATATACCTGACAATCAGGATTCGAGTCGAGACAGCAAAACAATAGACTAATAGTACATCCAGATCCTGAGGCTACCGGAGACAGTCTTCAGCGAGAAGCAGGCCTCTGATACTGGCACCATGCACAGCATGTGGGATTCTCTCTTAAAATGCAGACAGAGAAGGTAGAGCTAGTGCAAGCAAGATACCTGGCAGTCAAGTTCGAGTGTCCTAAATAAGACTCTGAAGTGCTTTGAGAGAATTACACAAGGTGCTGAGTTCATGGCAGGAATAAACAGGCAGGGCCATTATTATATCCTGGCCAAAGCATCCATCTCAACACTCACAGCCATCTACACAGGCAGTATCCCTTTCCACCACCCTACAGCCTACTACAGCATCCCTTTCACCAGCACCCACTACACCTACACACAATTACAAGGCACCCACCCACCCCTTTAAATCAGGGGAGAACATTGACTGACTTCAACTAGTAATTCCATTTGCCCATTTCACCTCAGTTTTTAGTTGTCTCCACCAGGCCGAAGGCATGGGGAGAGAGTATGTTTTGCACTCCGTGTGTGTGTGTGTGTGTGTGTGTGTGTGTGTGTGTGTGTGTGTCCGTCTCCGGCACGTTAACTGGAAAACTGAATGCTGTTTTCCAAAGTTGACTTTGACTAGCTACTGCATAGGCTGTGAGGAATCTAATATCCAGTTCATACTTTTCCAGACAGTTTATCAGAGGTTGATCTATGACATTTAATTGCATTTTCACCACTGTTTTCATAAATGTCAAGTAACTCACACACACTGCACTCCAACAGGCACAGAAACGTATATCATGCACACTGGAAATAGTTTTCTATGTTTGATGCATTGTTGGGTGACAACTGAGAAATACCTGGGTTGGGGGTAGATCATTCAAAATATCCTGCACATCTTTGATCCTAAAATATTCATTGTAATCATCTTCTGTTCTTACCAAGTGGTCAAAATCCAATAAATCGACATAGTAATAAAACTCTGATTTGGGGAAAGGCAGCTAGAGTTCCAAATGAGGAAAACAGCATGCAAGAAGTATACGTGTGATAACAGGCAGATTCTGTAATGAGACAGCAGGCAGAATCAAAGTCAAAGTACAGGCAGGGTTCACAACAGGTACTGTAACAGAATACAGAGAACGCTGGAAAGGCACAATCTGGCCAGGAGCAGGTATAAATAGAAGGTGTCGTATGAGAAACAGGTGCAAAAGTGAATGAGGTTTGATTTGATTTTGGTAAAAGATATGCAAGTAAAATCACAATATAATTTAAACCCAGGATAACACATTAAAGCGTAATGAAACAATTGCTTCCAATGTGGTCCTGCAGCATGACTAAAACAAATAGTTCAATAAAGGACATAGCACCAAAACAAGGTGAGGTGAGATGAATGTGGGAATAGCTGAAATGACAGGAGAGGGAGATTTAGGCAGGGCACAGATTCAGGCAGACAGTGCCCGCACGCGCGCACGCACGCATGCACACACACACACACACACACACACACACACACACACACACACAGAGACTAAAATACCCTGTAGAGTGTAGACCCACAAAGAAGGAGGACCTCAGACTGAAGTCCTGCCAACCCAAGCATGTGTAAAATCCCATGGCTTAGCGTCTGAATTAGAGCTGGAATAATGCCAAACAGCCGTTGTGACACAAGTCATCTATTCAATCTTGCAAGTGACATTTGACAGGGTCTCTCAACCGGAACTTATCTTTCCCAGCCATGGGAAGGCCTAAACATAAAGCACAGAGGAACTTATCTTTCCCAGCTCTGGGAAGGCCTAAACATAAAGCACAGAGGACTTTCCCAGCCATGGGAAGGCCTAAACATAAAGCACAGAGGAAAGTGGAATCTCACTTCGGCAGCACTTCACCAATAGCATAATGGTGAACTGCATCCAACTATCAGGAACAACTGCAAGAGATTGGGAGTTGCCGCACACTCATGCAAATACTTTGTGTACTGTAGACTATAGGGATGTGAATAATGGCTATGTAGTAACTCATGATTATGAGTTGCTACAGGCTATTTTAGAGGCTGACTATCCAATGTCAATTTAATGAAGATTGTAGTGCACGCACATCCGTGGCCCAGGTGCAAATATTAAATAGAATAGAATCTGCACACTCGTGATGTTGAAAAGATGACCTATCAAATAACATTGAAACGTTGACGATACAACTTCAGGAGCTTTTTCAACATCATTAGTAGTGTGCACACTCTATTCTTCTTTTTAACCAATTTTAACCAATCCTTAGCTGGGGTTTTCTCCTGTAAAATTAAGCCTCCAAGCACCAATGACTTGGCCCTTGTGCCTTTGTGCATGTCCCCGGTCAGATCAGTGGACAACCGCCTGAATGACTAACCTCATGATGGGTACTGGAATCCCTCGGGTTTCCAGTACTCGGGTTTCCGGCACGATACACATACTGAGTTTAGTTTGAAGTTGATCGGTTTAATTACATGAACACATGCAGGCAAACACACGCACGCACGCACATGCATGCAGAGATTAGCGTAATTTATAGACTAAGACAATGCCCATTGGGAACGATGCCTGTTGGGAACACATGCGCCTCCCTCCGGTTTTACAATACCCATTGTACCATTTTGTCATAGTACCCGTTGTAACTGTCTGTCTGTCACTTTTATGCTGCCTGTCTCCCTCCCTCCATATGTATGAATAACATTGTAGCACCTTTATGCTCTTGCTATTGATGGCAACTTCGTTTACACAAAGTGCCCCTGGTGGCTGCCCCTAATACTCCCCACAAATGCATAGCAATCCCAATACTTAACAAAAATCTATCATAATATGCACATCATACAAATTACCACCCGTTAAACTGTTATCAATACCCCGACAATTAACCTCTGGGTAATTATCTATTATTACTAAATATGTTAGCCTGCGATTAGCTGGCAGACAATAATTTGTGTGAAGGAAGGAAGGAAGGAAGGAAGGAAGGAAAGATGATTATACAAATGTACACAGTAATTGTTTGGGGTATAGTAGGACTATAGAAAATAATAGTAAGAAATCACAATCAAATATTTAGCCACTTGTTCGAATGCCCCCGCCCCACATAAAAAATAGCTAAAATCGAAAGAAAGCAGCAAATTGAACACTCATCTTTTACCTTCTCTAATAACAACCTAAGAACAGATTCTTTCTTGATTGATTGAAAAAAACAACAAAACAAAACAAAGTTGTCCTTTAAGTGAAAATAAAATATAATAACTTTAATTAACATTACAATCTTGTTTGTCATATTTTAGGGCCCACTTGCGGCAGTGCAGCATCCTCACTCACACCAGTGGCCCCCGGCCCACAGCTTGGGAACCGCTGCTCTATAATGTATAGATGCATGGAGCAGCTGGTGCTGTTTTAGCATTTTCCTCATTACAGTCCCAAACCTCTTTGCAAACTCTGCAGTGGTGATGCTTCCTCTATGTACCATGCACTTCTTTCCAGTGTGTTCGTGTGTGAGTGCACATGCCTAAGGGCTGCTTAAGGCAACTGATGAGTGCAATCTCAACTGCTGAAGTCACAGGTGCAAACACCCCCAACCACGCATGCACGTGAAACAAATGGCACTCCACTAATGTCATGATGTTATAACAGAGCTATTGATTTTCCCAGCTTGTATGTTGTTGTTTTTCACCATCTTGGCAGATCCTTATTGTGTGAAGTATAGCCTCCTGAGTCACTGCACTCACTCACGCGTGTGTGTGCACGCACGCACGCGACACACACATAAAGTGAATGATGTCACTGTACCTTACATTAATCTCATATGAGTACAAAATGCTATTGATCCAGTGGTGCTGCTCCCTGCCTGTAGTGTGTCAACGCCTGTATAGTGTGGCAACTAAGTGAAGTACAATTTAGAACATGAACAATTGCACCACGCTGAAACAATGTTTCTTCTGCTCTCTGGAAGAAACAACTTAATTCCAAAATGTAAAATTTTCAGGAAATAAACATCCAGCTCAAGACGAGTTAGGAGGTTTTTGTGAAATTACGTTTTAATACTTCCTATTGGTTGCACAGACGTAAAGGGTGTTCAATATAGCAATGATATGCATTAAGTCTAAACTGTCAATCATTTAATTGGGGACCCCCTAGAAAACCCTGGGGGTCCCCACACCCCACTTTGACAACCAGACATTGTTAGGGACAGAGAGAGAAAGCTCCTACACGTCATTTTCAGGCAGTGGCTGACTTACGGGCAGCGTTGCAGGTAACGGCAGGGACACACTCAATCTGAATGGCAGTCACACAAACTGGATTTGTTGTGCTCAATTTGTAATCAATTTGCCAATCCTCTTGGCCTAGCATATTGACAAATAAAAAATCATTCAAAAGAAAAGGAAAGAAAAAAAGTACTGCAGGTTCAGCTAACTTTCAAGACAAATCTGTGGAAAGAAACTTTTGTAGATTTATTTTCTGGGGAAACTCCTTTGCCAAACACCCCATGCACCCCCCCCGACCTGTGTGTGTGTGTGTGTGTGTGTGTGTGTGTGTGTGTGTGTGTGTGTGTGTGTGTGTGTGTGTGTGTGTGTGTGTGTGTGTGTGTGTGTGTGTGTGTGTGTGTGTGTGTGTGTGTGTGTGTGATCTCTCTCTGTCTGTCTGCCCCCCCCCCCATCCCCGGCCCCCTTTCCTGCCTGTGTTTTGGTATAGCAGATGCACCCATCACACTAATGGATGGCACGGGAGGCAGTTTGCGTGCGTGCGTGTAAAGTGTGACAGGTTGTGATGCAGGCTTGAGAGGGGCTGGGGAGGGAGGGGTAAACTTGAACCTCTGGTGACCCAGCGGCTTTCTGCCGGGCCCATTGTCCAGTTCTCATTGATCAACAAGAAGAACCTATTGGTGCATTCGTCCGTCCTTGCAACTATTTCTCTTTTATGCTCCCATGCAACCATTTGTATCTGTTCTTTTTTAATGCCAAGTCTACTGCCTGCCATACTGTGTGTGTGTGTGTGTGTGTGTGTGTGTGTGTGTGTGTGTGTGTGCGTGCGAGATAGAGAGAGCTGGGAGAAATACTGGAAGACGACTCCAAATATAGGATAGGCTATAGGGAAACAAAGCCACCTAATTTCACAGCAGCAATTGTGTGTGTGTGTGTGTGTGTGTGTGTGTGTGTATGTGTGTGTGCGTGCACGTACAGTGATGAAGAGAAAAGTGTGAACCTGGTGTGTAACTGGTTCCCCTCTCATGTTGCACCTGCTTCCAGGATGCTTTTTGACTAAGGCTTTACACATAGTTGAAGTAGCGGAAGGAGCACTGTTCTGTATTCAGCGTTGCAACTCCTGTTAATCACATTAGTGAAACAAACTCACTGCCCCCTGACACCGAACAAAATGGCTTTTAAGTCTGCTTAGTGAGGCCACACACATCGACGGACGTGTTCAACAGACATATAGGACTAATAAATCAGGTAGGGGGCAATTTTAGGATTGAAAAGAGTTCACATTTCCCTTGTTAGCCCAAAT
This sequence comes from Protomyctophum bolini, assembly GCF_963924005.1. Lineage (NCBI taxonomy): Eukaryota > Metazoa > Chordata > Actinopteri > Myctophiformes > Myctophidae > Protomyctophum > Protomyctophum bolini. The sequence goes on along the minus strand of NC_137870.1, from coordinate 19,482,260 downwards.
TTAAGCATCCACTGTGCCAATTAGCAGAAGGAAACCCCCTAGGATATTGTACACATATATACTGCATTTTTCCAAATAGTACTGCCCTGCACTTGGCCCTTACACACCTGGACAAGAGAAACACATACGTCAGAATGCTGTTCATTGACTTCAGCTACGCTTTTAACACCATCATCCCCCAGCAGCTGATTGGGAAGCTAAGAACTACTGGGTCGCAACACGCCTCTCGGTAACTGGATTCTGGACTTCCTCACCTGCAGGCCGCAGTCAGTCAAAATAGGAGAACATACTGTAGTTCTGGCACCATCACACTGAGTACCGGCTCCCCCCAGGGCTGTGTGCTCAGTCCACTCCTGTTCACCTTACGGACTCACGACTGCATGTTCTGCCAGGTCCAGCTCCAATCACATCATCAAATTTGCTGACAACGCAACAGTGGTGGGCCTATAGTCACGAACGGCGATGAGACACAGTACAGAGAGGAGGTGGAGAAACTGGACATGTGCTGCAACGATAACAACTTGTCCTTAAATGTGGATAAGACCAAGGAGATGGTCAATAGAGGCCCTATAGTATTAGTGTGCACACCCCACTTGCCATCAACGGTGCTGCTGTGGAAAGGGTACAAAGTACCTGGGGGTGCATATTGCTGATGACCTAAATTGGTCCACTAACACCTCAGCTATCACCAAGAAAGCCCAGAAATGCCTGTACCTCCTGCAGAGACTGAAAAATGTGAACCCCCCCCCCCCCCTCTATTATGACATCATTTTACAGAGGAACCATTGAGAGCGTCCTGACGTACTGCATCACTGTCTCGTATGGGAACTGTATGCTGACCGCAAGTCTCTACAGAGGATAATGAGAGCAGCGGAGAAGATCACAGGTGCCCCCTCCCCCCATAGCCGGCTGACGGTATATACAGACCGATGTGTCAGTAAGGCATAATGACTGACCCCTGAGAGATGAATAGCACTTTACCTATATTGCACTTTGAATGATCAGCACTTTCACCTGCCAATGTTGTCTGCTCTTTTTACTTCTTAATGTGTTTTTTAAAAGGCTTTGCCTCTTTTTAATGTGTCTATTGTTTTTAAATGTGAAGCATCATGAGTTGTGGAAGTGACAATAAAATCTGATTGATTGATTGATTGATTGAGGTAGGTAGGTAGGTAATTCCATCTTTTCATGTGATGATATTGTCACCCACTCTAACCAAGAAGCCATCTGCCTTGCTGAGATTGCTATTTGATCCAAAGAGAATGGATGATATCTTACGTCATGTTGTAGTCACTGGTTTGTAGTCATCAGGCCGGAACCACTACTGGAATAAGAACTACCCAAAATCATTCCCTGTGATCATAATTTTAGGGCCTACCCAATAAAATAGAATTTCCCCAATAATAACAAAGGCATACAGTAAGGTTGGGCAATGAGACGAATATCTTGTCAATCGTGGATTGGATGCAAAATATGTGAAATGGTGTCAGACCCCCGGCAGTTATTTGGTAGTGGAGGGCTATTTGCAGAAAGGCTAGTATGTGGAAATTTACGGTACACAATTAATCCGTCACACGGATTGCAGTTAGATGTTAAGTGACATCAATCAAATCATTTGTAAAGTATAGCTGAGGAAATGAGGCCAGTGAGTTTTGGTTGGATACCTTTCACCATATTGAGCCATGTTTCACGCGTGCGTGCGTGCATGCTTGCCTGTGTTTGTGTGTTCAAGCGTGTTTGCTTGTGTGTGGCTGTGTGCTTGAGTGTCCCTTGGTCTCATTATCCACAAGCCTCTCTCTCGGTCTGTCTCTCTCACTCTCCCTCCTTCATTGTCTCTATTTCAGGCACACACATCCACACGTGCACACATAGAAGATCAAGCCTGCTCCAGCTTCTCTGAGCTCTGTGCCAGAAAATCTGGAACCATCTGCAACTGCTCCTCGTTATGTAGGAGATGAATGGGACAGATCTCTGTTCATCTTGCCTAAAGAGTTCCCCTAACACCAGCACAGGTGGTCTCTGCTTGAGAGAGAGAGAGAGAGAGAGATTGCATGTGTTTTCATTTAGGTCCATTTACAAGCACATGCACGTGCATCTCCATGCAAGTGATGCATGCTAATGTGTGATTCAACTATCATCAAGTGTCAGGTAGTTTTCTATATTGTCTTCCCGTCCACTCCTTTTTCCATCCATTCCTCCCTACCTTCTGTACACATCCATCCTCGTCTCTTTCGTCTGCGTTTGCATTGTAAGATGAGGTTCAAACGCAGGCAAATTGAGAACAACGAGGAATGCTGCACACTTTTGTGTATTGTCCCCTTATTCCTTCCTGGCCAGCCAATGCATAGCTACTCCATTACAGCCTTTTTATGTAAAGACTTTCCAGCAATGTGTACCTTCTTGATCGAGTGGCTGGCACTCATACATTTTCAATGAGCACTTTACTGCAATACAAAACAGCTCACACCACAAACACACACACACACACACACACACACACACACACACACACACACACACACACACACACACACACACTCTGCCTCTCTCTCTTTTGGCTTTGAAAGTTATTGTATTGGACACTTTGCAAACTCTTAAGTGGGCACTCAGGCCCTCTTAAATTCCTCGATGAGCACAATGCCTCCTCCGGAGCAAGAAGCTTTTCTTCCCTGCAGAGTTTGTTGCAGTTGTTTAACCATGGTCTGTATCATGCTCCAAGAGTTAGTCTTCTCCTTAATATACCATTCCTCACCAGGATGATCAATGGATATGCCACTCAGCCAGTGCCAAGCATCCTCCTGTATGTATACTTACTTGTTGATTCTTCCTTTCTAAAGTCTGGATTGGCAATGGTGAGTGCACAAGGTACTGTAAGTAATGGAACTTCCTTCTTATTAGTGTTGCAGTAGCCAACATCTGGGGCACAAGTTGCACAACTATGTAAACGTGATTTAAAAAAATGCATGGCACACCTTCTTAGGTTTTTCACCTACAATTTGATAATGACTTACAATCTGGATCTGAAGAATTGCAGTATGTCTATGTTTACTTGGTTCTCTAGTTGTATTGTTACTAGAGCGGTGCCCGTCGGGCACCGGCCTACTTGGAACGATGCAAGTTGGAAATGCATGCCCCACCCTGCAATTATTGTCATGTTAGTTTGGCTACCATGAAAGCGTCCATGAAAGTGTCATGGCGCAGCCCAGTCACGTGACCACTTCTCTTCCTTCTCAAAGCTTCTTTGATGTAGTCCAGGAAGTAAGTGAGCCCAGTGTCCAACTGTCCATGACATCAGAGACAATGGGCTCACTGCTAAAATCTAAAATATTTAAAACCACATAATACCCCCGGGAAAGTGTTCTAAATCTTCTAAACGTCATTAACATATATTTGTTTTGCAAAAAGGGGGAAGTGTCCCTTTAAGTAGGCCATCTGATGATACACGAAAGAAGAAGAGATTAAAAGAGATGCAGAATATATGTTAATGCAACCTGGCCCAAAAATCTATACTGCATTATCTGATATAGGGCTCATGACAACGTGAATCTTCAAATGTAATCATTGTTGAAATAAGAATTGCAGTCTAATAGCTAGCCTTAATCCATGCTTTGAAACTGTCTGGAAAATCACAACTCCCTTGGCATTAAGAATATAATACAATGCTGCCCCAATATAACTGAATGTACTGTATTTAGAACACATCCTTAGGGTACAGTATATCTTTGTGTGTATGTGCATGCCTGCGAGAGTGAGCGTGCATGCGTGTGCGAGTAAGAGAGTTTATGGGTGTGTGAGTGTATGCGTGATTGTTTATGCAAGACCGTTTGAAAGAGATAGAGATAAATGGGTGTTTATGCGTGCATCATGCACTCAACCTGTCAGAGACAAAAAAAACAGGTCACTTGTGACTTTCCTGTTGATCACCCCTGTTCCCTTTTCTTTGTTCTGTTCTTCTTTCCACCAAATATTCACTCCAATTACAATGAGACCTCATCAACTATTTACAAAGTGCCCTTCTCCACCCCCCCCCCCCCCCCCCCCCCACGCACCATTCAATGTACTGTGATAGTCAATATGAATGGGCAATGTCATCTTCATGGCATTAAAACACCTGCTGCTTGCCAGCACACCACACATCCTCGGGGAAGGGGAGTGTGCCTATGTTCCCTCAGCCCTATGTTAATATACAAATTTGAATGACCACATGACCACTTCCTTGATGTAACACATGTGATGATAAATTAAGCAATAAGCCACGAGAGGTCTCAGCCATTTTGCAATGGCTGAGGGGTAGAAGACCCTCCGTGTCGGGTCTGCCTACGCCCCCAGCCATTGTAAAATATCCGGTAAGCTGGGGCCTCGAGTGGCTTATTGCTTTTCTAAAACGGTTACAAACGTATAGCAATATTAACCTAATAAAACTATTACATTCACAAAAGTAGCTACGCTTTGCGCCACCAGAGAAAGCCACATCACTTCCTTGTTTTGTTCTGCAAGTAGCCTTTGTGACGGGAGAATAGAGCTTGATGTCTTTACGGGGCTGCCTGGAGCCACACATTCACAGTCGTATGAGCCGGGGGGTGCTTCCTTCCTTTCCTCCGATCACATTTATTTCAGACATAGCCTATCGTGTATGTAATGAAACTAGCTGACTATACCTACTACATTAAAAGACTATAAGATATGAATACAGCCTGGCTCCCAAATCAATACTGCATTATCTGATATTGAATCTGCAAAGGCAATGAGTGTTGAAATAAGAATTTGAGTCTAATGGCTAGCCTTAATCCATGCCTGTGAAACTGTCCATTAAAGCACAACTCACTTGGCATGCAGAACATAATACAATACTGCCCCAATACCTAATTTAATATACTGTGTTTAGAACACATCCTTAGGGCATATATCTGTATGTGTTTGTGTGCGTGTGTGCGTGCGAGAGAGAGTTTTGGAGGAAAAAGCTATACATAGTCATTGTCTTATCTTGTACAAAAATGAATGGCGACTCGCAAAATAAATTCTCACACTCTGATTAGAACCTACCTGATGCCCTATAACCAGGTCAGGTCTGATTGATTGATTGGTTGGTTGATTGATTGCAACTTGAGAACAGATGGGCTGCATGAAACTGGGAAATGATCAGTCTGTCCTGAAGATATATAAACTTTAGGTTGACAAGGTCATGGTTACAAGGTGAAGGTCTGTCACATGGCCATATTTTATTTAGTATATACACAATATTGAAAGTTTTACCCCCTAAACTTTGACCGAAAAACCGTGGCTGTCTGTCCTAACGCTTTTCACAATGGTTAAGAAGACAGCAGCCAAGTGGCGCTGACGAGGAGCAGCAGAGCCTGGCTACATGACAGCAGTCTGGCCATCAGGTCGGGTACCAACTCCAGCAGCGTGGAGACCAGCAGCATCCTCAGGGGACCGGTGAGGAGCAGCCACTGAGCTATGTGTCCCAGAAGTCTGAGAACCAGCAGCATCCTCTGGGGGCTGAGTACTATCGCCAACATCCAGGCACCCAGCCCTTGCCCTGCAATGGCTTAAGTCTGGTGGTGCCCACCAGAGGATTGGTGAAGCAGTGCAGTGACGGGCGGCCATCACAGGCTACTGCCTGTGGCTGGCGACTCATCGTGATCCAGCTGCCAAACCTCCTCCCAGCCCATCAAAGCTGCCCCCGCGGCAGCCCAAGCCCAGAGCCAGCTCCGCCAGCCAGGTCAGAATCTCCAAGCCACCGGTTTCTGAGAGGGAAGGGAAGGGAGGTGGGCAAGGGGGGGGGGGGTGTTTGGGGGGCACAGGACAATGCTGTTAGGGGTGTTGTTAGAGCCTTTTTCACCCCTCCCCAGCCTCATTTAGGTGTTGGGAGGAATGTAGGGTTTGTGATGGCTGATTTAATCAGTCACAGTCACAACTGTCGTGCACTACGTTATTCAATGCACACAGTAAAGGGCACACAGTCTGTAATGCATGCATGACTGAAGTGGCATCGCCAACGCATGCTGAGGAAACAAACAACTGTGCCGGTGCCTGCAGTTCGTCCACTCCAGGCATGTCAACAAGCTATAGCTCCACCGGTTCGCTCGCATAGAATGGCCACACTTTGGCCAATGGTTGTGAGCTTCGTGTCTAAGCAGGGTGACATACAGTAGAACTCTACATATTGTCACATTTCGTAAAAAACGACTGCACGGTTATGCCTGGAGCGCCGACAGAAGAAATTATTTATAATTCAAAATAGTGGGTTGATCAAGGTCAGAGGTCAAAGTCAGACCACGGAAGTTGTTCAGCATGAATAGACGCATATGTGTATCGAAGTGTTATTGCTGACGGACCCGGTCAAACGGTTCATGAGCTATGCCCGTTCAAAGTTTGCACTTTCAATTGAGGGCTATTGCGCCACCCTTTGGCCCATGGTTGTGTGCTTCGCATCGTCACCATTTGGCATAGCCCTCTACCATATTGCCACGCTTAAGCCAGAACTGCAATTTTTGGTGGAAGAAGGAGATTAAACAAAAAACAGACAACCTTAATAATAATAATGCTAATGTCTACACTACAGCATATTTCCTGATACATTCTACAGTGATTCGTCGACTGTTGGCCTGGCCTGCAGGGCCTATGCTGTGTATATGGTGTACTGCCCTGTGTGTGTTTCTCCCACAGATCATGTGGTGTCGGCCCACTTGAGACTCCTCATTAGGTGCATTAGGGGCACCTGGCCAGTGCTCCTGGAACCTCTATAAAAGAGGGCTTGCCAGCCATTCTCTGTGTCCCTCTCCAGATGACAGCACCCTTCTGTTTGTTTCTCTTTACTGTTTGATTTGCACACTACAACACACCTTCACCATATTAACCACACATCCACACTGACACCACTGATCTTACTGACTTCCACATCTCATACATTCTGAAGCATTCTTTATATATTAAGTTAATATTAGTTATCTCTTGTAAATAAATTATTGTTATTTTGAACACTGCTACTGGGTTATGACATACTGTTAATGTTAATATTCCAACGCTATTCTTATTTTGAAGTAGGCTTTGGCAGACATTTAGCCATTTAGCAATAGAAACTACCTCATATAAACTAGCTGGTGCAAACTATTCCACAGCTAGAGCAGAGACTTCGCTTTAAGCAGCAATGAAAACTAGGCCTGAGGCACTGCAGAGAGAGAGAGAATGATAAAGCTAGAAAGAGTGTGTGACAGGAGGAGGTGAAAGAGGGAGAGAGACAGACTGACAGCATCAGAGAGCAGAAGAGGAAGCAGTATAAGTTATAGCACATGGCGGATGGAGCAGTTAAGCGTGCAGGCTGGAGTTGAGCGAAGTTGGGCTCTTTGTCTCTATTTACTGCAATAGAGACAACTGCAGCCAGCCTCTCCTCTCAGCCACTCGGCTGTTATATGAGAACACAACACACACACACACACACACACACACACACACACACCAGGCAGGTAGGTAGGTAGGCATGTGGCAGGGATCGGCCGATGTAATAGCCATCGGCCGTTACACCTCCCACAGGAAATACTATCTGTAATGATAAAGCACTGTTCTCCTCATCTCCTCTTCCTCATTGCTTAACCTCCCTGTGTGTGTGTGTGTGTGTGTGGCGCTCCATCGGTGCCACGTGTGTGTGTGTGTGTGTGTGTGTGTGTGAGAGAGAGAGAGAGAGAGAAAGGCCTGCTTCAAGATATGTGGGTGTGTCAGGCCCATTAAAGTAGAAAGACCGTTCAAACCTTTTAGGCAAACCACCATAGCATGACACAGATGGAGAGAGAGAGACAGGCAACACAGAAGGCAGTATTCGAGCAAGCACTTTCCACCAAGGTCACCTTGATGATCATTACTACAGCTTGTATTGGGACTGAGTGAAGGCCCTTTAAGGGATTAATGTGATGTAAGTTTAAAACAGTGAAATGGAGCAGCACGGCCGTTCAGCCAGGCATAGAGGCCAAGCCTAATGGTTCAATCTACAGGTCTACAGGAGACCGAAAATCATTCTCAACATCTTGCTGCTTCCACAAATGACAGTTTGTCACCGAACAAAACTCCCCAGCCTCCTCCCAGTAGCATTTAGGTTTTCAGCATGTCATATTGTTGTAACGTGTCCATTTCATTTCTGTCATGTCCCTCTAATAACAAAATACTGTAATAATTATAATTATATTATAAACGTAATAATATGTATACCATATTTACACTCTAGTTCAGGGGGTTTGTGATCTCAGAGTCTGTCAAAGAATGGTTTTCATCGTGACAAGAGTTCCAGACTGAAGTATTAGAAGTAAGGACCGAGCCGATCTCTTCTCCACTAGTCCCTCTCTAACATTTTAGTAGTTTTGTTAACAAAATTGTCAATATATTTGGTCTAGTTTTAGTCCTCATAGCCTAGTTTTTATTACATTTTTATTTAGTTTCTGTCAGTGAAAAAAGGTAGCCGACGAACATTCTTTGCCATAGGTTTAGTCGACGAAATCAACACTGAACAATGCAGAACAGCTCCGGTAGGGAAGCTGTGCTTGTGCTGCATCCCATAGGTTCAATAGAAAAAGAAGAGTATTTACTTGCTTACATCTATTGGACCTGTGTGGGATGCCGCATCTGGTATACTTTTGCCTCAACTCTGTGAGTTTGTTGCTTCTTGAAAAGCATTCAACCTCCATCTTATCCCCAAATCTGTGGGTTGGTTGGTTCGCACAATGGGTCTAGCTCTTAATGCTTTTGGGTCCCCCCACGATAAGCAGTTATCTGTTTTAATAACTCTCATACGTTCCCAGGGTGAAAAAAATGATTGATAATCTGATCTGTTTGGGAAAGAAGTGTTGCTGCAGAGGAACAGGGCTTCCGTTCCACTTAGGCTTTTGATTTTGATAACGAGCAAGTTAACCATGCTGTGTAGACTGATGCATGGTACTAATTACAGCCTATTTTCCATTTTGTGTGTGTGTGTGTGTGTGTGTGTGTGTGTGTGTGTGTGCATGTGCATGCATGCGTATGCGTGTGTGTGTGTGTGTGTGTGTGTGTGTGTGTGTGTGTGTGTGTGTGTGTGTGTGTGTGTGAAAGTGTGAGTGACATTATGCTACAGGGAGAAACAGAAATAGCGAGGAGAGGTGAAGATGGTCAAAGTGACAGAGACAGATAGAGATTTCAAAGGGCTTGCGTTTCTTATCAGCAAAGGTCACTCAAGCAATTATGTGACACATTGATTTATCTCTTCTGAGGCAAACACTCTGTCAGTGAACACACGCACGCATGCACGCACACCATATACACACACCATATACGTACAAAGACACCAACATATGGGTGCAGGCAGCCAGGCACCCTGACACCTATACCCAACACACACATACACATAAATCACGCGCGGACAATATCTATCTGCTGCCTCTGCTAATGATTATTGCTCTCTATGGAAGTGTGGTGGATAGCTGGGATCATTAAGGTCTGTCCGGGGTCTGTTTTTAGCCTGTCCACCATCTCTCTGCCATCCTCCACCAAGTCAGTTCATCCATCACGTCAACCATCCATCAGCTAGTCTTCAGCCAGCAGCTGGCCTCTGCCGCTTTTGTTTACAGAATGTGGGCCTCATTTACTTTTTGTCCTTACCGGGGGCATTGTTTTCCTGCAATTATTTTCCCTATTTACCTGATTACATGATTTCCTGTTATATATATATAGAAGTGTACATTTGTACGTCTCTAAATGTTCTGATGAATTGAAAATGGTGGACCCAGTTGTAAACAAGTGTAATGCTTTATCAGTGTGTCGTCCACAGTAACAGTCTTTGTATTGAGTTGTGCTTTCATGTGAAATGTACCCATTCTGCAAACTGTTAATAAATACTTCAATCAATCAATCAATCAATCAATCAATCTGTGTGGAGTTTGCATGTTCTCCCCGTGTCCCCTAGGGTAGGTACCCTCACAAAAACATGCAGTAATCCTGGTCTCTAAACTGCCTCCCCCTGGCCAGCCGGGGCGCCTGATGGAGGGTAAAGGAACTGGTTGGAATAATAAAAATAAAAAAATCAATCAATCAATCAATCAATCAATCAATCAATAGGTACATCCACACAGAACATGGTGTATTGCATGAACAACTGTATGCAGGCCTATGTGAATAGTTTGATGTGGAACATTCATTGACACATTTTTGTTTATTCTGGTTGTGTAAAGACGTTTAGTCTAGCATATAAATTTGTTTGCAGTGCTTGTCCAAGCAAGAGCCACCATGGTAAATTGTATCGTATGTGTGTGTATATATACATATGTATTGTGTGTGTGTGTGTGTGTGTGTGTGTGTTTTTGTGTGTGGGGAATCATAATAGATGTTCAAGGGTGGAGAAGTGAAGGTTGTTGGAGAACACGTCTACAAGCTGAATTGGATTAGGGGGAATTTTCAGTTGCTTTGGACTTGAATTGAAATGCATTAGTCTCACTAATAAGGTGATCACACACCCAGATGCCCTCAGTCATGTCACTTTCGTTCTAAAACATCCATTTATTGTGCCTTAATTTAGCCTTCCCAAGGTTCACTCTTCAACCTTCACCAGCTCAGTGGCTTTGTGGTTAGAGTGTCTGCCCTGAGACTCCTAGGTCAGGGTTCGATCCCCGGCCGGGTCATACCAAAGAATATGAAAAGTATCAGCACCAAGGGTTGGATTGGTGTACGTAGGTCCCTGCAACATACAGCGTCATGTCCAGGGGGTCTACATGTTTCTTTCGTGATCTTTCCCACTTCACCCCTTTTCAACCTATCTTTATATAATTGGTCCTCACTAATGATATAATGCCACCATTTTTTCCTACTTGGTCTGTGTCTCTTGGGAGGGATGTGGACAGTTCAGAAACCCATCCACCAGTGACATCATCAATGGGGAATCCAAACTAATAGAAACTGCAGGCTTTCTATTCTTAAAAATTTGCAATGCGAAAATATTATCGTTCTCACGAAAACCAGTAAGACGCCTGAGGGTGAGAAGCGAGGTCGCGTGCACACATCCACCTAGGTGACAGCAGACTGCTGGCCAAGCGCTGGTGCTTTAGCATGGGGGGTCAGATCAACATAATGAATTCTGTACTGGCCATATATGGAGCGTGTCTTGAGTGTACAGGGTTTAATGTGGTCAGATCAAAATATGGAATGTCAGAACAGGTCAGCTCCATATATGGAGATCTAAGGCTGGCAACGGGGGCAGTGTCTCTAGTTTTCGTCGGCTGCCAGGCGTGGCTGCACTAATAACTTTGGGGGAGGCCCAACATTGAGGACCAATTATATGAAGATGAAAAGTGCCATTGTCGTGCCTGATTTGCTAGGTGTGGAATGAGGCCAATTTGCACCTGGCACCATTTCACACTTGGCAAATGAAATGCACCCCTTCGTCCGTGACCATGCTTGGACTATGAAAAGGAAGGGATGTCCGCACACTGTTTCACTGCTCCCAGGAAAATTCTTTATTGGTACAACGTTTCGACCCTTGTGGGTCTTCGTCAGGTATGATCTGTAATGCTTGGACTATCCACTGATGTTCCACTAGTGCAAATTCAGGCTTTCAAACTCTGGAATGTCTCACCTTTACAGTCTTTCATTGACACAGTTTTACAAGTAAAAAAGTGGGTGAGGTTATTTTTCATGCATTGTTCCCATTGTGTTGTTTAAAAAAAAAAAGGAACTGAAGAAGAGGGAGATAAAAGTAACAATGCAGTGTGGACACACATGCCTTTCCGGTGGAAAATGCAGCACAGAAAAGGTCCAGTCTTGTGTATGACACACAGTCCCTAAACCGTGCCAGTTTTGCATAGGTGATTAGAAATTGTTTTGAGCATTTTATGACTCATGCTATTTATTTCTTAATCAGACTTACTGGATCCTTCAGTTATTAGACAAAAACATAAATAAATACTGTATGCATGTGTCATTTTTTCACAAAACTCAAATTTTGAGATTTTTGGTAAGGAGAGAATAAGTGAAATGAACAAGATGAAGATAGAAAGCTAAGAAGAAGATGGACAAAACCCAAAGAACAGCCAATGAGACTCACACTATTATCCCTCCTTTACTTTTTTCTTGCTTTTCTTAACTTTTTTGCTCCTCCTTTTTTGCTTGCCTGAGCAAATTATTAGCCTAACATTCATTCAGAATTCACGTTGAATTTCACTTAATTGCTTTTTCCACCACTGCCCAGAACATCTTAAGGATGCATTGTCATTGGAAACTTATCTGAAGTATATCTGACGGAACATTGTCTTGTCTGAGTCTCATAAAAATCTTCTTCAAGCATTGACATGTCTATGATGTTTATTGAAAATGATTTATTGGTGGTACAGATCGGATTGAATTGGCAGCATTGTGTTGATTTCTGCTGAGCACTTGCTTAGCCGTAGCACCTCTTACTTGCCTCAACTTAATATATATTTTTTAATACAGTATCACCTGTCATGTCAGCAACAGCACACTGGGAATATAAAAAAAATTGTAAAATGGTGTGTAATTGTGTAAAAAAGTGTGTGCGTGCATGTGTTGTGCATGCATGCGGGTATGTACACTGTGCAACCATATACCTCTGCATAAAACTGTCTCCTGTGTGTATGTGTGTGCATGTGCGTATGCACGTGTGTGTGTGTGTAGTGGGAGAAGGGGATGAGTAGATTGATGGGATTCTATCGAACACGTTTAAGTTGGTGTCATATTCCAAGTAGCCTAATAATTGCATTATTCTTCAAAGTCACATCCTAACAAGTGAAATAATATGAAATGACCCTGGTGTAAAAAAAATACAGTAAGAAGTTATTCATCAAGTTTGCAATTGGCTCTCATCTAAACTCTTCAAAGTGCCAATTATCCCAGCCATCTCTTACTCATTAGGTCCATATGGCGTTGTTAAACATAGCTCCAGGTTCTCCTCTCTGATCCAATCTGTCCATTATAGAGAAGGCCTATCTGAGTCCCTCCAAGGGGTTGGCGTGTGTGAATTCACCGGGAGGCACAGTAAATCTACTCTACTAGCCAAAACCTGTTCCCATGAAGCACGTGTGTATGCCATGCGCACAGACAAACATGCACTTATTCACAAAAATGATACATACACATGCTTTGTGTGTGTGTGTGTGTGTGTGTCTGTGTGCGTGCATGCGTGCGTGCATGGTTGCAGGTTTTGTGTGTGTTTACGCACCTGCCAAATTGTTTATTAAACGTAGGCTTATGTCCTCCTTGGCGGCCACACACAGCTAGCACTGGAGACAGACACACAGGTCCATGCACAAACACGCACGCACGCACACACACACACACACACACACACACACACACACACACACACTTTGGGAAGACAGCAATACAAATGCTGCAAAAATATAAATATCGACAAACATATAACCACTCTATGACACGCATGCACATAATGCTAAACATACAATGTAATTGTATGCCATTCTCCCTCTTACTCAGGGAGTAGACTTACAGTACTACTCTCTCTCTCTCTCTCTGTCTCTCTGTCTCTCTCTCTCTCTCTCTCTCTCTCTCTCTCTCTCTCTCTCTCTTGCTGTATCTACTCCTGTATGACTTTAGGTAATGGTGACAGTGTTTCACGTGACATAATTAAACAATTACCAAGCCTTTGACTGGTTTTAATTGACTTGTGGAGAGGGCACTTCAACTCCAGCTGATTCATTAGGCAAAAACAATGGACAACTTAATTGTATTTTGGTCTCTGAATTCAAATTGGAGAAGAAATCATTATGTCCACCCACGCACTCACGCACACACACACACACACACACACACACACACACACACACACACACAGTCACACACACACACACGCACGCACAGGGGACAGTCATAATGTTTTATGCAGAGGTATGTGGTTGCACGCACACACACACGCACGCACACACACACACACACGCACACACACACACACACACACACACACACACACACACACACACACACACACACACACACACACACACACACACACACACAAGTGTAGTACATTCTCCTGTTAGAACCTCATCAAAACACAATTTTTTTAATTGTATAAACCTGCAGCTTTGGGTCAATGGATGGCCATGTTGGGTGAACCAGTATGTCCAACATTTGTAACACTTGGTGCCAAGCACGGTATATCTTTTTTTAATCAAGCAGCAGCTTGCGAGCTAGTTCACTCAAAAAGGTACCATTATGTGAGCTATGCATTCTGGTGTGAACATGCAGACCCCCAGCAGTGCTTTGCTTTTGTCCGTAGGTCATTTGCGTGCGTGCGTGCGTGCGCGCGTGCGTGGGTGCGTGCGTGCGTGCGTGCGTTTGTCTGACAGCATTTTCAAACAGAATATGATGGTCTACTCACTCTGTCTTCTAGGTCCATAAGTGCCTGGATGGCATTAAACTAATAAGTGGTGCTTCAGAGGAAAGCTATTACTCACTCAGTCTTTGGGTTACATTTAGAGTGAACTGTCTCAAGAGCTATACTTCTCCTCAGAGACTATGGTATGATATTGTCTTTATATTTTTCTAACCACTTATGGAATGTTTTTCTTTTCAATTCCATTATAATAAGCTTCAAAGCAATAATGCCCTACAGAACTATAACAGTAATATTATTTGTAAATACATGTCACCACATTTCTTTATGCCACCCAACCTTCCTTCGACCTCTGTGACTACGGAACAAAACGGAAAAACAATTACAGGCAGCAACCTTATGAATGTGCACTTGTACGGTACATGGACGATACAGTTGCACGTGCATACATATTCACGCAAACACTACACCGTATGCGTGCATGCCATTATTTTAGGCCACATATTATTTGCTATAGCAATCTCTAGCACTATAACAGCTAATCTACAGCGACAGAATTGATTTCCCTGCAATGCCGCACAACCTTAGTGTCATAGGCGGCGGGTGCGTTTTACTTTTGGGTAGGCTATAGAATTGCGTTGGGGGGGACTCTCGCGGCCGAGCGGAGCGAGGCCGCCGCCGCGGATTTATTTATTTATTTATTTCCCAGATGGTCTAAAAATGAGTTATTTAGCTTACTTTTACCAATTAATTAGCCTATACACAGACAACGACTTTTGGACGTCTTTTTCTCGAGTCAGTCAGTGTAGATTACCCGGCGGTGTTGCTGCCCCTCCGGGAGTCGCGGCTCATGGCTCTTCACAAACGGCACAGAGACAGCAGTCACTCCGCTGAACGTGTCAGTGTTGCTGCAGTGGTGTGAACTGTGAACCGTGCGGGCACTGAGTTCTGACAGCCGACTCACAGCTTCTTCTTCTGAATTAGGCTACTTTATCTTTGCCTTGAAAAAGACGTTTTGCTGTTTCCCAAAACAAACCAGCGCGCGCTACTCTTTGCTGCCTACAAAGCGACTGGAAGGACGAGGTTTACAGACATACCAATAGTAGTCAATCATATGCTGATTAGGCCAGTTGCTGTATAGTGTATAGCCTATATCCGATCAGCGATCACCAGGGGGCAGCGACAACACACACACACACAAACACAATAGCCTTCTATAATGCTGCGCACATATATTATATATATTTAAAAAAATACCCAGCATAATTTTTGGGAAGGCTAAGCCTTCCCTAGCCTTATGCACCCGCCGCCTATGCTTAGTGTGTTTCCCTCATTTGCCATTCTACTCTCCAAGTTAATTCCTACAGTAGGCCTGAGAAACGTCAAATCTGCCCATGGAATTGGATTCCAAGTTCAATTTGTTCTGTAGAATTACTGTTTCCATCTGAGTTTGGCGGGATCTGCCTCCACACACACCCCTCCCCACCACCTCTCCTATTGATTGTGTTGTAATGGAGTTGTCAGAGTGCGGAGCGCGGTTCCACCTTAAAGGTCTCCTCTGTGCTGGGCCACATCCTGTGGTAAACATAAGCCAGCCCAGTATGTAGAAAAGTAGTCTTTGACTAGCCTGAACAAGACTGTTTGGTTTGGAAGGGCCTTAACTTCATATAATATACAAGAAGTATACGAAAGTTTTATTTAACTCTTGAAAATTGCCGTATAGTCTTTCAGCTCACTGTGCCTTACATTTCAGACTGATATTACACATATTTTATTTCAAAGGCCAGTGAATATGTAACTGTAGGCTTAAGTGATGACATACGCAACGCACACACACACACACACACACACACGCATATATATATATATCATGGGTACTGATACTGATGTAATTGCTGTGCCTGTCATTATTGAATACTGGCCTGAGAAAAATCTAAGATGGATTGGATATCCCTGTGCTCACTCTGTTTGTGTGTGTGTGTGTGTGTGTGTGTGTGTGCGTGTGTGTGTGTGTGTGTGTGTGTGTGTGTGTGTGTTTGTGTGTGTGTGTGTGTGTGTGTGTGTGTGTGTGTGTGTGTGTGTGTGTGTGTGTGTGTGTGTGTGTGTGTGTGTGTGTGTGTGTGTGTGTGTGTGTGTGTGTGTGTGTGTGTGCGTGTGCGTGCGTGCATGCGTGCGTGGGTTGTGGAGTTGTCGTGTTTTTCTTTAGTTGTGTGGTTGCTGATGCATTTGTGTGACTTGTAGGGTGCACATGTGTGTGTAAGGGCCGGTGACCTCACTTTGTAGTAATATATATTCAGATCTGATGGGGATTATAGAAGGGAAATAAATCACTTTTGATATATCCATCATGAACTGAAATTGACTAAAATAAGGGCGAAGGAAGGCAGTATGTCGCATGGATGAGCTGTTTTTTCATTTGATTTTCTTCCAGTGCTTTTCATTGCTTGACGTGTTTATGGACATTTCACTGATGGCTCCAGCCATCACGGGGCAATGCATCAAATACGGGATCCGCTTTTCAATAAAAACAAATCAATGTTCACTTGGCTATGAAATCATAGAAGCGAGTTTATTGGAAAGGAGTGGTGCATACGGGAAAAGTTCTGTACAGAGCAAGAAAGAAAATATAGACAAATATAACATATAACAAAATAAGTAGGACGGATAACAACTTTTCACTTAGAAAGTTCTTTCTTTCATAATAAATATATTACTCATTTTATATTCAATAAAACAAATATATATTCTGCATGCATGAGTTGTCCTGACAGAACAATATTAAGCTTTAATAAGCATTGCAGCTCCAAAAGGAGACCAACTTCCTGCCTCATATGCACGGCAAAATACTGTAAAGCTACAAATCATTACATTAGGGAAAACGAGGCTCTCCAAGGTTTACGACAGCAGTGCTGCTGAGTCTGTCTTTTATTCACAGAAATGGAATTTGCAACAATTATTTAAAATGTATTTGCATGTATCAATGGCATTCAGAGGTAGGTAAGGGTTAACTTAAACTTCTCACATCAGATGGAGCTGTCGTCGTCGACGATCGTCGCTGGATTCCAAGGTAGGATTGAACTCAACTTAAATCTTCATGGATTAGTCACTGCAAGGGATTCCAACAGGTGAGTAAATGTGGGTTTCCATCCACAGGGGGCAAAGGGTCTTTCTTAAAGGTTCAACTCAAGTCTTTAGCAGGGGTTCAACTCAGGTAGGTTTCTTATTCTTCAACGTAGCTCAAAATACAGGCGCCAGGTATAAGAATATAGCACGGTCGTATTTCTACTCAGTCTCAAGTAGAGTATTTGTACTCCTCCGCCGAAGGCTGTGTACTATAGTTCAGATATTTCACTGCTTTTTCTTATTCGTGTACTCGGGTGGGTTTTCCTCCTTTTCCATTTCCTTGTTTTCACTCCATGACAGATTTAGCGGGCGCTAGGTTGCCAGCCTAGCTGCGTGCCCCGACGATGCCTGTGTTTGTAACACAGAGAAATACAGAATGATCAGTTCAATTCACAAGTATCACATTGTGAATAACAGTGGTTAATCTCGCTCTTACTGCCCAACTTCTGCTCGCGCCTATACCTGCTGCTGCTGCTGGACAGTCATCTAGCAGTGAGGCAGAAATCAATGGCTTTTATACTGTTTGCTCTCGTCAGGTGATTCAGAACAGGTGCGGTGAATTCCAGCTGTTCGAACAAGTGGATTGGCACATATCTCCCGTCAATCACCTGGCCCAGGCTGTGATGCTGTCTTCTTGCTCTCTGCCTCATTCGCTCTCCAGCCGCTATACATGTTGGGCGGCGTTTGACCAGTGAGATACCACTATCAGAGCATGTGCACGGCACGGAGTGCGAGCGGGAGGATTTTAAATTGAGCGCTGAGCGGGTTTTAAATGGGTCAAGGCTCATACATAGTCTGGATTTTCGGTGGTGAGGTGACCACCGAACTACAACATGACGTCACGTGCCACGGTGAAGAGCAAACCACCGCCCCAGCCCTTCTCTCTGTTTTTACTCACCACCACTCAACGTTATTTCAGCTCCGGTGGTCAGCTCACCACCGGAGCGGTGGTCACCTCACCACCGAAAATCCAGACTATGAATGAGTTTTCAGAACGGCTTCCGCATCGAGAACTGTCCTCCGCTCCGAGCCGCTCAGTGCACACACGGCACACGTTTCTTCTGGAGCATGGGCAGCCGCCCTGTCCAGAGGCCTTTTGTGGTGGTTCTGGACAACCGTGGGTCTGACCTACTCGACACCGGGCACTGCACTCCCTGTGGAACAGGTGTTGAATTTGAAGAGTTCAGGAAAGCTGACTTACTAATTGATCTGTCTCTCCTTTGCTCTACTCTTGATATCAGAATACCTTTGCGACCTCAATAAATAACAGGAAATAATTGAAATTCAGTGTCTGGGTTTCACAGTCTCTTTTATCTTTTTTCTCTCTCCTTTGCCCACTGGCATTGTGGGAAGGAGTCACAGGAGTTAATGTGGCAGTGGTGGCTCCGAGACCTAGATAGGGAGGGCTGAGGAGTCACTGTGACATTAATTAAAAGATGGCCCTCAAACTTCTGGAATGTGATTTGAGCCAGTAGGAAGATGTTTGAGACAGGGAGGGGTACATGATGTGGGTGAGTCTGTGAATGAGTGAGTGTGTGTGTGTGTGTGTGTGTGTGTGTGTGTGTGTGTGTGTGTGTGTGTGTGTGTGTGTGTGTGTGTGTGTGTGTGTGTGTGTGTGTGTGTGTGTGTGTGTGTGTGTGTGTGTGTGTACTGTGTGTTTGAACTGAGCAGCTTTACAAAAGCCCTAGAGGGACAAAACCATAGACGGCTCTGTCTACCCACCATATGTTGATGTGACAACAAGATACAAAACACATTACCTTTAGGCTCATACCTTGAAAAGGCTCTAAAGTCCAACATTATACGACACGTTATGTTCACTGGCAGACTGACATCTCAAATTTGATCTAAATTGGTGTCATTACACATGTACATTGACAATAAAGTGGCCTGGTGGTCCAGGCGCATGCCACATATAGGCTCTGGCCTGACAGCTCGTCGCGTATTCGAGTCCCGTTCATGACGACCTTTGCTGCATGTCTCTCACCCTCTCTCCCTCCCTCTGTCCGTCTTCACTATAACTCTATCAATAAAGGCACAAAAGCCAAACACAAAGAGTACAGGGTTTAAGTGGTTAATGATCACGTGTTGCTTAACATTTCAGCCTTTTAAATAATTCATATTTAATCAATTATTTTTTATTACTATTTAAATGCAAACTGATACATGTGTGAATGTGTTCTGATTTGCTTAAAGGCAGTAGATCAGTGCCTTTTAGAGGCACGGTTAGGCATTTACACATTCTGGAATCATAACCAGACTTATAACGCATGTCACAGTCCCATGCAGGCAGGGCTGTGTTTTTCTTGTCTGTCTCTGTATTGTCAGTGTCTGTGCTATGTGTGGGCGTGTGTGTGGGCGTAGGCTTGGCTCCATTTACCACTTGGCTCACCTGTTTCCAGTCCCTTCATTCTCTCCAATATACGCTCCTGCCTTCCCACATCACAGAGCGCCAGATTGTTGAATCAACCACAGTGACCTGCACACCTGCCTGCCTGCCTGCCTGCCTGCCTGCCTGCCTGCCTGCCTGCCTGCCTGCCTGCCTGCCTGCCTGCCAGCCCATGCACTGTCCTGCTCTGCCTGTTTGCATCTTGCTCTGCTCTGCCTGCCTGCCAGTTTGTTTAAATAAACACCCTTGAACTTTCGAACTTTTGTCTGTGTCTCCATTTGGGTCCGCCAGTTCTTGGTACCGTGACAATGCACCTCTGTTCATACAGTAAAAGTCAGAAAAGTCATGCATCTGAAATACAAATTTATTATACACATATTGGTGGAAAAGTTTTAAAAATGTAAAAAAAAAAAAAAAAAAGAATCAAAGGTAACACAACATCACATATTGACACACAAAGACAAAAGTAACAAATGTAAGCTCTACAACTTGCATCGCGATACATCATCAATTAAGTTGCGAGCTATAGATTGGATTTTCCCAATTATATATGAAATCTGCACGGCTTACTTTGTCTTGAGAAAATACTAAATAGTGAATGTTTTGATTGATTTTCTCCACTTGAATCTGTTGAAGGGATTGGCACTCTGGAAGGCAGCAGCAGACACTGCCCAGAAATTCCCTTGGCATATTAAAAGTAGGAGGGCAAAATCCACAAGTCACTTATATACCCACAGGAGCCGGTATCGCTGCACATTCATTTTAAATAAAAGAGCATCTTCCACATCGGAGAAAATCAACCAAGCAATAAAATAAAAGAACCGTTCACAAGTGATACATTGTTTGCAAACTGTACATCAAAGTCAACAGAGTCTGTTGAAGAGCATAGGAGTGTGGAAGAGATGGAAACAAGAGAGATATTCAAACAGGTTGGCATTACCATCTGTGGGTGGTAATGGACTAAAACGAGGCATATATACTCCTGTTGCTGCACACACACATGCACGCACGCACGCATGCACACACACACACCTGGGAGTTGATCGGCAGCACAGTGCTAGCTATCAAAGTAATGGATGGCTGTGTTTTGCTTAGTCTTGGGGGAGACGCTGCTGTTTTCTTTTAGTTTTTTTTTAATCAAATCTCCAACCATGTTCATTTAAATCTCAACATAAAACCCAGAAGTCGTTGTTTTCTCAGACTACAATGAAAACCTTTCATCCATCAAAAATCCAAATGATTATATTGCAAAAGTCGGTCATTCCTGAATAATTATCTTTAATGAGTTGATAATTAGCAACATATCGGGGGCATGTATACACTCTTTGCATTGTCACTGACAGCATAAATGCAGCTGACGCACTGGGCCCTGCTGGTCTGAGGAGGGCAGGGTTTTTTTTCTTGAGAGATCTCAGATGGACACCTTGGTCTTTGAGAAAGGGCAGGTGTGTTTAATCATATGTATGTTAATGGTGACCAGTGACCTCTCTAATGGCTGACATTTCACTCAGGAAGCAACACACTAATACAAATGAGATAGAGGCAGGCAAATTGCAGAAACAGAGAGAAGGACAGAGTAAAAGGGAAGTGATGAATGGAGAATGAGAACAAATGTGACCAGATTTGACTGAGGGGCTGCCATTGGATTTATTTAAATTTTGACATGAAAGCAGGGCATCATAGCTTCAAATTGAAGTTGGTTGTTCAGTTTGACCCACCAGTTTTGGAGATATGGCTTATAGAGTAAAGTACTAATGTATGTGTAAATGTACTAGCATTCGTACAAGCAGGCTAAAGGGTACAACATACAACAAAACAATACAGCAACAAAACAAACATACACAAAGGCTCTTCCCCATCACAAACCCACCCCAAACCCACTACATCAGTATACAATACACAGACCCCCAGGTGTGGTTATAATGTTCAAATATGTCTTCCCTGTGTTTTTTAGTGACATCATGACCCTAACCCCTCCCACATTATCATACAACAACAGCTGTGGCGAGGCTTAAGTTCAGGTGGGTGATGCTAAAAAAAACTAAAAACGGAATGTCAAAATATCCACCGCGGTGGCTGAGACCAGAGCCATAGTGTAATGGTTGAGATGAAGCAGTGAAATGTCCTGAAAGATACATAATGTCAGTCTTACCCAATATTTTTTGTTTTATGAACACAACATGCTGTACTTTATACCTCATACTAAGCATTTAAAGTATGAGACAGCAGCAGGCGCTGTGATACTCACGGTTGCTGCAGAGTGAAATCATCAATGTGGTTACATTAGATGTGTATACTCTCAGTTAAATTAACTCTGAGGATGTTTACTGTGTTGCTGCCTGCTACCAGATAAAAAGTGAGATCCTTTCACACTGTGGGGCCTGCTGTGAATGCAAATTCTAGGTTGGCCCTGTGCCTCTGCATGTCCCTCCTGATGCGCCACAATCAGCATCCAGAGTCCCAGCCTGGGTTACCCACCACTTTTGTTTTCAGAAAAACGAGAAAATACATCAGTTTTCTCTCACTGTCCGACGAACATAGACTGACGGAGAGGAGAGAAAATGAGGTGAACTGAAATCCATGTTTGAGTCAAATAGAAGTTATACATTACTCAAAACATATTCTATGGCGGCAGCAAAGCTTCTCTTTCCTCATTTCCATATAGCAGCAATAATGAAAGTTGCAGTAAAAAGAAAACCGGAATCATATTTCAGATGCGTCTCCCTTTTATCCATTTCCTGTTTGATTTCTGGTAGCCTGGGGCAACAGAACTTGGGAGATGTCACTGGGATACAGTTTATTACAGCTGTCAGTCATCGCTGTAATTATGCAATGGGGAACCACATATTGTACATATACGTGCTGTAGGCCTACTTGCGCATGCTCAATCAATCACATGTGCAATTATGACATACAGTATACTGTAGAGGCAGGTGCCTTGCTTGCAGTGCTTTGGATGGATGGTGAGAGTCGGTGTGATAGCATAATAACAATTCAGCAACATAAAAAGGACAGGAGTTTGTATAGTTCTAAAAGATCTTGCTTCCTCCGTATGCTGTACACCTGTGCATGGAGATGTTAATTGAAATGTCTGTATCTGCACAGTATGTGTCTGGTTTTTATAACAGTTCACAAATCACAAATCAGTCATATAGTGTCTCTGAAAACCAACATAGGGCTTACACGTGCTCTCATTTTTTATGATGTTATGCAGGCATGATTTCATGATATACTGTATGACATCTTACATTTACTTGATAGTTAGTGCCTGTCAACGTTTTTCTACACATGTGTGTGTTTGTAATTGTCTATTTCTTAATTTAAATATGCTATGTATTTTATGAATGACATGTGACGCCGATCAGGTTCAGGTCTGGCATTACACATATAGGCTATTTCCCCTACCATAAGCCCTCAACGAATTGAATTGAATTGCATTTAATTGAATGGGGCATTGGGGTGTTGTGCTAATTCGCATATTTCGATCACTCAATTTATAAAAAAATATATCCTCTCTTCATTATTTAAATAGTATCCCAAGCGGCACACTTGACTACTTATTTCGATTGAAATAAGCAAATTAGCACAAAAACCATTGAGGGCTTAGGGGAAATAGCCAATACTGCATTTTTGCACAAAATAACACCTGGACCTCTTTGGTGGGGACATACCAACTACAAATAAAGGTAAGAAAGCCTTCTAGCATGGAATTCTCCTTTAAGTGTTGCCCTCCAATGGCAATTTGTGCTGATCAATTTGTAGTAGATGGAGACAATTAAGGTGAGCAACTTGCGGGTTGTTTATGAAACAAGCTAGCAGGTTGATCCCATCATATCTCCAGCCAGGACCTTCCCATCAGGAATCAAACATCTGCATCAAATATATGCAGAATGCAGTACTAAAAAGAGATATACATACTTTGATTCAACATTGATGTTTGTCCTCACGGGTGTACCTCTGTAACCTCCTGACTCCGCCAGATTGCGGCAGTATTGAGTTCACAAGTTCCCTCCTCCTACTTGCATCTGGGCTCTCTCAAGCAGAAACGATGAACCTGAAGCAGTGGGACAAAAATCTGTTATCTCCATAATAATTTTGAGTTGTAGTCTTGTTGTGTTTACATTTGCGCTGTGGCACAGCTTCAATAAGTCATCAGTCTCCCGTTGATCCCACCTCTAGCGGCCGCATATCGCTCCGATCAGCACTGGTTCGGAGTACATCATCTCTGCCCCAGAGAGACCAGATGGAAGCAGGAGGAGGAACTCACTACTGCCACCATCCCATCTGGCGGAGTCAGGTTAGTATCTCTGCATGTTTGTGCAGCATGTGTGTGTGCATGCGTGCATGCGTTTTTGTGTGTGCATGCATGCGTGTGTTTTTGTGCGCACACATGTGTGCATTTAATGCATCTAAATGGAATAAATGCCTTTTAGCTTCTTTGTGCTTGTGAACACACCCGCACTGTTCTACTCGTGTGCACTATGTTCCTCCGCGTGTGTGCTTGGGTTTGTGTTTTACTGAGCATGCGCACATGCCTGCCAGTGCTTGTTGTGTGTGTCTCGTTGTTGGACAGGAGAGGTAATCGCAGCCTTTGTTGACTGCCGAAGAGCCAGGTGGGCTTCCCATCTGGTGACGGCAGGTAAGAGAAAAGGACAGAGGGGCTTGGGGGATGGACAGAGGGAGGCAGAGCTGTGCCCCCTCCATCAATCACACCTGAGTGAACAGCAGGGGCGAACAGAGAGGATGGAGAGACAGTGGGGGTGGGGAGGATGAAGGATGGGAGATCTGAGCATCGCTGAGTTTCTTTTGAGAGCTCTCTGATCTGAGCTCTTTGATGGTCAGAGTGAGAAAGTCAGATATAGAGAGACAGAGAGAGAGGAGAGGAGCCTGGGGAGTTTCCACAAGCATGTCAGACATGTAAATGACCATGTAATCCACATGTAATGTATATTACTACAAGGTGATTCTGTTCCTCAATCATCATACATTAATTGGACAGGTGTATACACATTACACACACACACACACACACACACACACACACACACACACACACACACACACACTCATGCATACATGCAAGCAAGCATGCACACACGCACGACACACCATTCACATAAACATGCATGCAAGAATCCCTCCCACACTTATGCTAATGATGCGCAGCTTGCATAGCTAGTTCAGGCAGACAACTCGTGAGCGCCCTACCATGGTATAGGTGAGTCAGGTGAACTCTCTGCCTGATCAGAGCGGCTTATTTAAACTGCTGCCTATACCTGCTCATTCCTGGCTTCTGTGCTGTTATCGCTGCAGCCTCTCCGCTCCCTGCCTCCCTGCTTACCTACTGTGCTGCTTATGAAGTTGTTTTGCAAATCCCACAGCCTCCCCAGCATCCACCTGTAGGCTCTGTTTCTATAGCTCCCCTGGGGGTCTTAATTCATTCCCTATTTTAATTTTATTTGGCTTAAATCTCATCTAAAATGTATTCATATTCTACAGGGAATGAATGGGGACCACCGGTGGGCTCTGTTATTTATGCTCCCCATGGGGGTTTTATTGTATATCTATCTTCCTGCTCTTAATGTTTTATGTTGGTGCTTAATCGTGCCGAGCAGGGAGAAAATCCAGCAGAGCCAAACGCCAAGTCAAATATCATAATATGCACACTTGTATTCTCATTCTATAATAAACATTGGTTAAATCTATTCGTGAGTTGTCTGACTTGTTTTGTATTATTTGTACATATAGTATGTGGCCCATGGGGACATTGATCGATTCTGGATTAAAAAAGCTTATAATATATTTATTTATAATGTTGTTGTCATGTGTGTGTGTGTGTGTGTGTGTGCGTGCGTGCGTGCGTGCGTGCGTGCGTGCGTGCTTGCGCCCTGCACAAAGTCGGAAAAGAGCGTAGCCTACTATGTTATTTGCGCACGGACGGTGCGCAAAGAACGGTGAACACAGGGCGGGCGGGGCCGCGGGGGCTTTTTACGTTCTTTGCGCAATGAGTTACGCTGCTCAGAACTTCCGCCAACAGCTTACCTTGATCAGAATCGGCGACAGGCCCACACCAATACTCTATGGCCCACACCGTAGTAGACATTTCCACCACGCGGAAATGCCCCCCTTGCTTTCAAAGTGCTTTATTTTGCTTCGGTGTTGTTTCGGACGGACTGGAGAGTATATTTTTAGACAACAACAACACACAGATCTATCACTCATCAATCTTCAATCAAGCGTCTATCCTTCAGGAAATGATACAAAGATAAACAAAATGCGTAAGGATGAACTGCGTCGTCAGCAGCAATCAGGTAAATAAACATGTCAACTTGCAGTGTTCTTTTCTGTGTTGTTGTTGTGTGTTGTACAGTCTGAGCCACACTGGTGACTATTACTGCTGCTACTGCTTGCTGCAATTTGTAATCAATAATCATCTCTCTTATGAGTCTTTGACATGGTTGGTGAGTGGTGACTCGCTGTGAGTGTGACTGTGACTGGCTGTGCAGTCTGATTTGTGCTGCTCTGTATATTTCAAGTTCTACATTTTCATTGTTACATCTTGTAGGCTAAGAGTCAAATTCGTAGTTTTGTTGTTGCTCAGTATTGAAATAGAAATACATTAAAGGAAGGAAGGATTAAAGGAATAATTAAGAGTGTGTGTGTGTGTGTGTGTGTGTGTGTGTGTGTGTGTGTGAGAGAGAGAGACTGTGTGTGTGTGCGTGGGCGGGAGGGCCCAGCAGTGTGTTTGTATATACATATATAAAGACTCAAGAGCCTGTCCTATGATGACACATTGATCATGATTTCGCCCACTACAGAGGGTAGTGAAAGCAGCCCAGCGTATAATTGGAGGTGGCCCTTCCCTCCCTCCAGGGAATATACGAAAGCCGATGCGTGGCCAAGGCGAAACGGATTGTTAAAGATGTGCATCATCCCAGCCACAGCCAGTTTGAACTATCTAGGCGGCCGCGGCCAGGCAACCGCTTCCTCAGCCTTGCCAGTCGCACATAGAGACTATGGAACACATTCTTCTTTTAATCAGACTCGTGAATACTACAAGGCCTGGGCTATATAAGGCCACTACAAGGCCTGGGCTATATGGCCATAATATGCCTTAGACATATTAAGGCTTTCTGCATTTTTTGCACCTGAGATCTTGCACTTTCAGTAGTTGTTTTAGAGATGATAGTTTTTAACTTGTACTTAGTTCTTTTACACAGATTATTTGACACTAGACTGTAGCTGTTGTATGTTTTTTTCACGCACATGAATTTCACGTGCCTTTTACCCTGTAACTGGTATTGCTGACAATAAGTTGAACACACACACACACACACACACACACACACACACACACACACACACACACACACACACACACGTTTGTTATTAGCTCTCACACAGAGAGAAGAGCTGCTGTCTTAATCCTCACCTATCCCAGGGTGCATTGCAATGTCCCGCCATGTCCTCTGGGAGAGGAACAAGAGAGTGCGGGAGACAGATGAAGAAAGAGAGGAAGAAAGGGTGGTTGATTGGAAGAACATGTCAACATGGTGTAATCCCTACCAGAGAAAACCGCCTGTGCAAACACACGCACGCACGCACATAGTGCAGTCCTAACCAATTTCGTTGCCTAATAGGCAAGACTTTGCCCCAAAATACAGACAAAACTATTATATAATATTATGAATGGATATACATTATCTGTACTAAGCTGTACTGTAAAATACGTTGTGTTATTCGATCCTAATCACAGCGTAATCTCCTGTCATGCATGCAGAGAGAGAGAGAGAAAGAGAGAGAGAGAGGTGATGCAAATGCTAGAGATAATATTCTGTTTTGTTTTATTGAGATTTTCCAGTTTTTCCACACTCCAGTTTTATTTGCGTGTGTGCTTTAACATTAACCCCCACATAGGTCAGTGTTTTTGCGCTTGTTGGCTGCTATTTGCCAGTTATTTGCTTCATTGTGATCCGGTGTACTGTATCCTTAGACTGTATCCCGCACTAAACGTTTCCACTTCCGTATTAATCAGGCTAGCGAGCTAAAAGCTAACGAGGCCATAGCGAGGGTGATCTACATCATCTAACATCCATGCTCTTCAAATGCTCCTGCATTACATTTTGGGATTTATCAGAGCTACAGCTGTGTGCAGAGCTGCAGACATCTCGCACAGCACTACAGCATGAGAAAATTAACAGCACTCACCTAATGCTGCGGTTGGTCCACAGTGTTTAACACGCTGTGTACGGTCTACATTGTTTAAGGCACAGGAGCATTCTTTTCATATCATAAATAGACCAAAATCTTGCCTGAAAGTAATCCATGTGATGTCTTGTATGCATAACGTGGGTGCCTTAAACAATGTACACCGTACACAGTGTGTTAAACTCTTTGAACCAACCGCATTAGGTGAGTGCTGTAGCTAATAACAAAAATCGGCAGATTTCAAAATGAGAACCTCTCATTATATGAGTCTACATACAAGAAGAAGTAGATTGACTGAATCAGAAGCGCATGACACACAAGAGCGCACTACTAACTGAAAATAATTACCCCCCAAAAAAATAAAAACACTGGCGGCTCTTGACTCATACTGTGGTGGTGGTCGTGATTGCTGCTGCATGTGCACACATGTCACACATGTTAGGCCCAAACCACACTCTTTACTGCCTATCTTTGAGACACTTGAGGACGCACTGCTCACAGCTCTGCCGTTTATTAACTCAGCTGTGCGTGAAGATATTTTGCACTCTGAATGTGCACACACTGAGTAACGTTTGTAAACAAGAAAACGTCAAATGAGAAACCGCAAAGGATGAAGACAGAAAATCCTCAACACACTGAAAGCAGAGAGCAGAGAGTTCTCTGGTCTCATATGCATGGCCAAATAGAACATTTGGGGTGCTTTTCCATTTCTTGTGATATATAAAAAAATACATAAAATCATATTTTTCAACTCCTAAAGGAGAATTTAATGCTAGAAGGCTTTCTTACCTTTATTTGTAGTTGTTACGTCCCCACCAAAGAGGTCCAGGTGTTATTTTGTGCAAAAGCGCATTATTGGCTATTTCCCCTATAAGCCCTCAATGAATTCCATTGAATTGAATGTGGCTATGGGGTGTTGTGCTAATTCGCTTATTTCCATCGCTCAAACATAATTTTCTTTATATATCCTCTCTTCATAATGTAAATACGGTAGTATCCCAAGCGGCACACTTTACTACTTATTTCGATGGAAATAAGCAAATGAGCATAAAAACCCAACCCCCATTGAGGGCTTATGGTAGGGGAAATGGCCAATAATGCACTTTTGCACAAAATAACACCTGGGCCTCTTTGGTGGGGATGTAACTAAATGTAAATAAAGGTAAGAAAGCCTTCTAGAATGGAATTCTCCTTTCAGAATAAATAAACAATCCAGCTAGTGCGCCTCCCAGTGCCATGACGCTACAGGCAATTGCCTTGTCTGCCTATGGGGTTGGGCACACACACACGCACACGCACACGCACACGCACACGCACACACACACACACACACACAAAAGAAAATCACAAGCCTATGACATGTCTTGGAATCATGAATGATACAGCAAGAATGTCACTCAGCAGCGTCTGTGATAGCCATATTCGTTCACACAACGGTGCTCAGGACACACACACACACACACACACACAGACACAGACAGTGTTCTATTCTAGTCTGTGCCACTGCCAAACCCTACTCATTGGGCATGGGGAGGGTGTAGACAACCACATGTCTTATCTGATACACATGGATTTGCCAGATGCTCGTTTTAACCTGATAATGAAGAGTTTCTCCAACTCTTCTCGTGAAGATGCTTTGTGCCAGGGAGCCCCAGGGAGCCCCAGGGAGCCCCAGCCCTTACCACATTTGGGTTGTTAGAATGTTTAAAAAAACAATCTTCCAAATATTTATTATTATCTTATTCCATATTTAATTTCAAGATTGTTTTGTGAGCTTGTAGATTGCTTGTACTGTAGTATACCTTTAAATTGGTCATGTGGCCTATAGTCCCTTCTTTTGACCTTGTTTTCTTAGGCTCGTTGCTTATTTCACGTACAAAATATGGAAATACTGCTAGCAGGATTCAGACCCACTTCCCCTTTTCCACACAGGATACAAATTTCCACAGGGATGTTTTCAAAAATAGTCAAACTGAAGCTTGGAACTATCATTCCAATTAGCCTTTCATTACATGCAAGGGGTGTGTTGCAGACCTTTCTACTTCCCATATTCCTTTAGGGGCATTGTTTAATTCATTACAGCCACTGTAGTTGAACTGACGTGCCACTTTTTTGTTGCAGGGTTACAAACTTATAAGCTTGGTGTCTAGATGAGCAGAATATGATGTGAAGCCTGCATAGCTAGTTCAGGCAGACCTGGTCTCCAAACTGCCTCCCCCTGGCCAGCTAGTATTTGGCAGGCATTGGCCCCCTGAACAGAAGAAAATCATTTCCAGGGTTTCCAGCAGATAATACTGCTTCCTCCTTGTTGTGCACATTAAAAATATGTATCAATTAAAGTTAAATGTCTTAGTTCCCTGACTAATTCTCCATCTCTTAGGGAAGACAGCAATAATGATTCAAATCTAGCGTATTAGCTGCCAGCATGTGTTGGTAACCATCTGATAAAAATGATGCACCGAGGGCTCCGTGCTGTAGCGATTGTGCATTCCCGCAGGCTAAAGTTTTGTAGCATCTCAGAGATAAGCAGGAAACTCTCAAGTGTTGTTTTGGTATCTCCAACGCTGCTCTGAGGCACAGCAAGTCTGGAGTGGCATTTAAATACCAGCTCAGAAAGAGCAGCAAATCACACGACTGCAGTTCAGATATGGACAGACACGCTGCAGAGCACGCACATGCTGATGCACACATGCACACACAGGGATTGATGCATAGTCTTATAGTCTATACAGATATATAGATACAGTTATGTGCATACTCGTAGACCATGCGCATAATGTGGACCAGCAACATTTAGATTCACACATACTGTACCACTGTTGATTTTAGCAGCACATTTGGGTGTTAGTTTAGCCATAGTATTTTGAATAAAACAATAATTTATTAAGATTTCGTCACATCTGTCATCTGAAATGTAGTCGACTAAATGTACAGTTTATTTAGTCAACTACAATGTATTTTGGGGGCCTTGATGCTGTCGTAAAATTACACTTCCTGAAAATAGGCGATCTACAAGCTCAAAGCGTGTCGCAGCACGACATGTTGTGAGCTTGTAGATCTCCCTTAATTCCTTACGGACTGTTAAACCAATGATGGTTCAACCCATTGACGCCTGGTGCAACGTATACGTTGTTCTACCCTTGATACCTTAGGTCAGGCCCTAGAAGGCGTTCCCAGATTCGGCCTCAGGCATCAATTGGTTAATAAGAAAGTGATATTGAACCAACTGTTACAACCTGAATTGCACATCTAGATTTCTATATCTATTTCAAGGCATACCCCGGTACATCTGTGCCCTGAGTGTGTGAGTGTGAGTGTGCGTGTGCGTGCGCTTGCGTGCGTAAGTATTTGTGAAATGCGTGTGCTCCTGACTCTTTGACTCTAAAGCATGCATGCTGAATGTGTGCATGATACCTCACAAGCCTGTGTGTGCTTATGCATATCCTTTTCCCTCTTAGCATATGCGTATTTCCATGTGTTTGTATTGTGTGTGTACAAGCACTCCGAGGGGATTAGTTGTTTCTGGACAGGGCTGAGCTGATGCGAGATCAGCCCCAGTTGGGTGAGCTTACAGTGGGCTCCAGCTCTGTGATCTCCTGGGCGCTGGCTGGGTGTGATGCTGGAGGTTATGCGAGGGAGACTGATCAAAGGGTGGACACAGCCACACTGACAGGACTGGACTGGAACACAGCAGGGATTTGGGTAGTGGCGTGCACAAATGAGTAGGCCTGGCCTGGACATTTCCACATACACAAAGTATGGGTACACATATAGTTCACAATCACAAATGCAGATATTATGAACCATCTATACACTTGGACACACTCACTCTATGCAAATGAGTGCATGGGAAGGCACATAAATACACAATGCACATCTAAACACGCACGCACACACGCACTAGGGATGTGAACGACTCAGTATTTAGCAAGTCGAAGTGTGTTGTGGCAATTTATCGATGTGTCGAATCTGTCGATCGATTCTCTTTTTTATTAATTTTTTTGTAATTTTTGTTGCTGCGCAGCAGTTGAGAGACGAGCGCAACTGTGCATTCCTTGGCTGAGCCGAGTCAAGACATTTTAACTGTATTGGTGATTCGGGTTGAGGAGGGTTAAATATTGTATAATAGGATTTCACTTGTCCTGCGAGGAAGTTTGGTAAACATGTGCACACTGACTGAAGCCTACCAAAGTGTTGTGGAGCTGTGCTGTGCTCAGCGGGGCTTCACCATGGCTTATTTGCATTGACGTTGATCTCCTTACACCAATGCATCCAAAAACAGTGTGACTGTGAATTCTTCATGGTCGGCCTTCCTTACTATACTAAAAGGTAACCTCTCTCTGTCTTCTCTCAATCTCTGCCACGTCGTACACGTGCGACAAATTACTGTAAACAAGATCAGTTATACCGTCAGTCCGTTACCAGGGGTTACACCAAAAGTGGTGACCCATTGAATATGGTTGAATGATTACGCAACTACTACAGACTGCAAGGCATTGGTGATCAGTCACTGAAACAGCACTGTTACACCCATGTTTGCCATGCATGCATGTTTGCCAGTGACATATCACTCTTTTGGAAAACATTTTTTATTTGATCATATTTTGAAAACAGTAACATTTATAAAGCTTTTTGAAAAAGCCACATATATATATATATATATATATATATATATATATATGCAAATATACTCGCTCCTGCGCCATCTGTGGGCCAGTGGCATCGCTCTGTCCGTCTCTCCTTCCCTCAAGGCACCGACGGGGAAGGGTGTCCTCCCTGAGCCAAGGAAAGCCCAAGACAAATTTCCCTTGTGGACAATAAAGTTTACCTTGACCTTGACCTTGAAGGCTAGGCTTGACCGCATACCTCAACTAGACAGGAGTTGGGTGGGTTCAGCAGGTTATCAAATGGGAACCCCTCTTCACTGGTGTTTCGTTGATTTAAGCTTCCTAGCCAGCTCTTCCATCCCCAGCAGTCTGAGGGCTCTCCATAGCGACCGTCCAGCAAAGCCCCTGCAGCCCTGAGCCAGGCCTGAGCCAGGCCTGTCCTGGTTTGGAATTTTGGTACAAGACTGAGAGAATAGAAGCTAAATGAGGTGCTTTTCAGAGTTTCTCCATTCATCTGTTGGTCAGTTTCCCATGCTGTTGCTGTCTTCTCTATCTTGGATTATGTGTCGGTATCCCTTATGCTTATAATCTGTTTGGCAGATGAATTGGCATGCAAGTCTCACTGTGTTTTTTCTGTCAAAGAAAACTACTCTGTGAACCACACAAACCCTAGTCCCTATTCTCGGTTTGTGATAAAAGGCGAAAGATCTGCAAAAAATATGGAGCCATTTGTCAAAATTTGCCAATGTACAAGCTTGTGTTGTGAGCTTGTTGTTGTATTGTCTGTTTTTTGTTGCTCAATTGTTTGTGTCGAGCTGCCGAGCCTTTCATAATATTCATAGTCATTGACAGTGAGTTCAACAGCATCCTTGAACAACAATATTCAGATGGTAAAATATTGTGACAATGTCATTCCAATCTCTAAGGGGGAAGTGGCATTTTGTTTCACATGTGCAGTTACAGTATATGTCAGTGCATTCACAGTATTTTCACACTGCGTCACATGTATTTACAATTTACAAGAGCCATCTTACACTAACATGCACACATGCAATATCACAGAAGTGGACACAGTCTGTGGACTTGCCACTGGCCCTTAAACAGCCACTGCACACTAAATGAAAGGAATGTCATTTCCCCCAAGGGAGCGAGGTGTCACCGATCAGCCATGTGTTGACACCAGGGGTTTTATTTCTGGCTTTATGCAAATGTTGCTTTCAGATGTTGGGATATTATTGGTACTAGACCTGTACGTGCCCGTCGGCCACCGGTCTACTTGAGAATGATGCAACTTTGGAACCTAATAATACCGGTTGTCATACCGGTTGAGAACTCCCACATGGAGATCTCTGTTATATCTGCCTGTCTGCCTGTGTCTGAAGAGGGAAAACTGACAAGTGGATTCCCACTAAGGGAAGCAGCCTCAATTAATAATAATAATAAACTTTATTTATAAAGCACTTTTTAAAACAACGTTACAAAGTGCTTTCCAATACAGGATCAAATGCAGTGCAGTAGAATAAAACAACAAAAATAAACACATTTTAATACAAGTAAACAGGTGAACACAAAATAAAACGATCAATAATTCAAGTAAAAGCAATCGTGAACAAGTGGGTTTTTAGCTGTGATTTAAAATAACTCAGTAGGGTGATGTGTCTTAGGGCCTCTGGCTGGAGGAGTGGGGGGGGGGGGAGGTTGATTGTGATGAATTGCAGGTCTGACTAGGTTAGTGAAATTGACTGTAGATAGAGGATGAACCAGCACGCAGGGCATCTTACTGATAAGTACAGGAATATGGAAGTGAGTGGAGGCAGAGGTGATAGGGTGAGATGCAATGTGTTCAATGTGTCACAGAGTGTTAACATTGACATTAAAGGCAATGCAATGGATGACATTGGAAAGTAACTGTCTTGTGCCTTTCAATTTAGGATGGAGACCATCCCTTTTGAAGAGGTCACTCTTTAAGAAGAAATCATCAAAGTTATCAATGAAGGTGTAGCCTGCTGCCAGGCAGAAGTTTTGCAGCCATTGGTTAAGATAAAACAGACGACTAAAATGCTCACTGCCTTTGGAGAGAGATGGAATGGGGCCAGACAGAACACATTTAACATTCAGGTTCTCAATTTTGACACAGTGTCTCAAAGCTGGCTTGAAGTTTAGCTGATTCTCTAGCCATGAGGTCATTTGTGGCTGCATGTATAATATTAGTGTGAACAGAGGGATGAAGGTTAGTGAGAGTAGGAATGAGTTCAATAAAGTTCTGAACCCTGCCACCACTGAGACAGTACGTAATGGCGCAGGGCAGCCTTAGAAGACGTACAATGCTATCGCCCAGAACCATCAGTCCAGGCTGGCTGGGGCTGTATACTGACAGCTTGGAAGGGAGGTGGGGGGAGGGGGGGGCAGACGGGGCTTGCCTCGATGGGACAGGGGGCACTGTCAGTTTAAAACCCTCCTGTTTCTGTACAAAGCCCTCAATGGGCTGGCCCCCTCTTACATCACCGACCTCCTATCCTATCCCCCCTCTACCAGGACCCTCAGGTCAGCAGACAGGGGTCTCTTACTCTAAAAAAGAGGCTCGGGGGCGACCGCGCCTTTGCTGTCTCAGCCCACACTCTGTGGAACAAAATTCCCCTCGCGGTTAGGTCTGCGCCCTCCTTTTAAATCACACCTGAAAACATTTTTATATTCACAAGCCTTTCCACCACCAACATGATCCTGCACATTTCCTTTTAGATTATTCTGTCCTATATGCCTGTTGTTTTATTATTGACGTCTTCCGCACTGTATTGTATTGTATTGTATTCCATTTGTGAAGCAAAGTTATCTACCAGGCTAGATGTCAGCCACATCGAGGACTTTGCACAGCGGATTGATTGGCAGTTAACAGAAACACATAAGCAGGCATGTGTTGGGTCAGGGTATGTGTACAAATTAATCCAGCGTGAATGGATGTTTGGATGAGCAGAATATGTATCCTCATTCCTTCCATCCAGACATCTATCAATTCAACCATCTGTCCATCGACTATACTCTTCCAACCATTCTTTCTGTGGCTGCTCACACCCCTTTTTGTGGCCCTGTTGTCTTCAGCAGTGAGTCAGTCGATTCTGTAGCCTGGCTTTGATGTGCAGAAGGGTAGCAGGAACAGACAGATCCCATATGTATAGCCTAGCACTCATGTACCCCCTGCTCCCACACAGCTGTCCCATGGTATACATGAGAGAGACAGAGACAAGCCATATGGGACCAGTTGTGACACAAGTCGGCATCAAACAACTGACAGATTCTCTATTAAAGCCTGCATGACTGTTTTTCTAACTTTTTCCCTGAATTGCTCTCTCTCTCTCTCTCTGTCTCTCTCTCTCTCTCTCTTGATGTTACATCCGCATTTTGTTACTCATCAGATTCAGTCATTACCATCCCTACAGTGAGCATAGGTCACATAATCTGATGGCTAACCATGCAACGAGGCTGTGGTGTCAGCTACTACTTTTCTATGCCAGGACCTTAACTACATTGGGCTGCCAGAAGAACTATAGAGTTAGCTGGCAAGGCTTTAGACCAGGGCTCGAAATTAACTTTTTTTCTTGGTAGCACCAGTGCTCCCAAATTAAAAACTTAGGAGCACTAGCAAAAAATTAGGAGCACATACCAAAAAAGTAAGGAGCACAGACAATATATATAACTCAATACATAATGTAGCACTGAGCACTGCAGAGTTCATCACATGCCGGGTTGTCCCCACAGGTCTCATCAAATGTCCACCAAATGACAAATTTAACCAACCAATCACATGAATTCAGTTCTTCGTGAGATGATGTATAATGATAAAGAGCGCCTCACTTCACATAGGTGTGATTTTTAAGTCATGCATTGTCCTGGGGCCAGCAGTAACGTGTCTGCAATCATGCCGATGATGTTGGCACATGACTTATCATTGGCGTAACTTAAGTCATGTTTATGTCAATGCCATTCTTTTTCTGTAAACTAAGAAAAGGTTTAAACTTAGTGAAGGCTAGCTCTTCTTTAGCTATGGTGTATGCAGTATTGAATTAAAATTTCAGCACTGCCTCTTGGGCTGAGAGAGCAGCAGCATTCTGTCGACCTATAGCCTCACCAATCCTACTTTTTGGGGTAACACATTTGTCCCGACATCTGTTGTGTTTCGTGCTGCCTGCGTGTTTTGTTAAGCTCTCATGTTTGAAATGTTTTGTCTCAGTTGCAAATGCAGTTTTACCTGCCATCTCTGGGCATTTTTTGCAATGAACACAGTGCATTGCCCATTTGCCCCGTCCTCAAACCGAAGCCACTCAAATTCCTTTAGCCATTCTTTCCTAAAGCAATATGCTCTCTTCGGTTTCTTAGCTACAGGTGGTCTGTTGGCATTCTCGTCGGCATCGCTGTGATCAACGACAATGTCAACAGCGTCAGCGACTACACTATTGACTTCATTTAGAACAGCAGGCGGTGGCTTCCTAAAAAAATTAACAATAGTTCGCTTCATCTTTGCGTAACGTAACTCGCACACTAGCTTAGCTTCTCCTTATTTTTCCTTTCTCGCATCTATGCTTCTCCGGACAAGGGAAAGTAACAAGGAAGAGGGTGGGCGGGCTTTAAGGCTACTTTAACCAATCTAAAATTAGCATGCGTGTTGGGCGCATGAAAGCTCACGTTTGATAGGACAAAATGGTTGACTGTCATCTCATGC
This sequence comes from Protomyctophum bolini, assembly GCF_963924005.1. Lineage (NCBI taxonomy): Eukaryota > Metazoa > Chordata > Actinopteri > Myctophiformes > Myctophidae > Protomyctophum > Protomyctophum bolini. The sequence goes on along the minus strand of NC_137870.1, from coordinate 19,444,899 downwards.
ACTTGCTGACTGGCAACAAATGGGGAGAGAGAGAGAGAGAGAGAGAGAGAGAGAGAGAGACAGGGGAATAACCTGGTTTTTGGAGAGAAAAAAAGGCGCACCAGATTGTTTTCTCCCCATCGCACTGGTGCTCCTAATTATATTTATTGGTCGCATTGATCAAATTTCGGGAGCATATGCGACCAAAATGGTCGCTATTTCGAGCCCTGCTTTAGACCAACATTTAATTGTAGTGACCTACGTTGTTTCATTCATCGTTAGAGCTATTAATGTTACACTCTGCTTCACCATGCTGAGTGAGAGAGAGGAGGAGGGGGGGTTGGGGGGGTTAGGGGTTAATTGTCTTGCTCAAAGACACCTCGACACATTGCTGGGGCGCGAACCTGGGACCTTCTACTACCCATGCAGGCTTTGTAATCAACCCATGCCGCTATGGCCGCGATTTGACAGGCAAGATGTGAGAGCAACCTTGGACTGTGCCCAGATGTGTGAGCGAAGCTGTGTGCATTAGAGAATCTGTTAACAAATTAATTTATTGATGCTGAAATGTGCTCATCCCTTGCGATGAGCACAGGGGGATGAAAATAATGTTAGGTGAGCCCCCTTTTCGTTCCTCATAAGAAGTGGGTCGATCAAGGCATAACATTCTAGGGCAACATTTTGGTCCCAGTCGAGCTCTGCCTGCTGTTGCAATCCAGACAAAGGAGAAGCCTTGGGGAGAACCCTGTGCGTGCGTGCGTGCGTGCGTGCGTGCGTGCGACCCGTGCGTGTGTGCGTTGTGTGCGATACCTCGTCATATACAGTATAACCACCATTATGTCTGACCCCTGACTGCCACAGTGCCACAGTCACTTAGCAGTTCAACATACTGTAATTTATGTAGTGTTTTTGCCATTTTGTTACAATCTGGCATGTGATATTCAAAACCAATATTGTGCATGTCTATGTATGTACGGTCATGTCAGTCCAGAAATAAACACAATTGTATTAACTTTAAGCATTTGCATCATCATGTCTCTCTCTCTCTCTCTCTCATATATTCTGCCCCCTGGCTATGCTTTCTTTTAGTCACACCCTAAGTCATGCAGGGGCACACACACACACACACACACACACACACACACACACACACACACACACACACACACACACACACACACACACACACACAGTCCTGAGGAGTTCTTGCAGTTAATGAACAGAGCTGGGGTTGACAGTGGCAGTCAGTGAGTGTAGCTGTCACACAGACTTAGCATTAGCACTGGGGTCAAGCGTAGCTGGAGTGAGCTCTGACATCCTCTGAGTTAACACCAGCTCATTAGTCAAGTAGAGCAGGGCAGTCACACCTCAACACACACACTAATGTCCCTTTGTCTTGTTGGCTACAGTGCTCTCGCTCGCGCTCGAAAGTAATCAAGTACTTGTACTCAAGTAGCCATCTGTAATGTTTGGTAGGTATGGTAAAGTATAGTATTTTTGAGTATTTCCAATCTTCAAAGCTTTTACTCCACTACATCTCAGATATAAATATTCTACTATTCCTACTTTTCAGATTGATATTAAATTACAAATACCCTTGCATAATTATAATTGTTGAGCTTGTTGACAATTTTGAATACAGGTCTCTTACTTGTAACAGAGTTTTTCTACAATGTAGTATTTACGAAAAGGAATGCTGCGCAGGCTATCTCTCATCAGAGCATTGAAGCATTGAGCATTCAGAGATTGAATATTTTATTATTATTGTATTAGAATATAAAAATCACACCCGTGGGAAGTGATGGGCGCTAATATATTATAGTCTAACTCATGTTGATTAGGTGATGTAATGGTGATGTAAAACAAACTGTGCCAACACAAACATTAAACGCCATTAACAATAAAGAGACATTATGACGTAATAATGAGTTACATCATGGCAGACATTCTCCCTTCATTGTCAATGGCGTTTACAAAACAAACATTGAAGACAAACATTAAACCTGTGAATAGGTGCAAACAGCACAATGTACAGTCAATCATTTGGTCCAAAAGGATTTGGCCCAGAAGAAAGACCTTGCTGTCTTTGTTTCTATTCAGGTCCTATGCACATTGCTCTCACACAAAATCATGACATGAACAATAATCTAAATCAACAATACAGCTGGCACAGCAAAGAAATTTATTGAGCTATAAAACTGAAGCGAGTGGGAATTAAAAAGTAAACAAACTTCCATCCATCCATCTTCCACCGCTTATCCGTAGTCGGGTTGCATGGGGCAACAGCTCAACCAGAGAACTCCAGACGTCCCTCTCCACATTAGTAACTTCATTCTGGGGGATCTTGAGGCATTCCCGGCAGATTTTGGAGATATAAACCCTCCAACTCATCCTTGGTCTGCCCCGGGGGTCTCCTTCCAGTGGGACGTGCATCGAGGACTTCCCTAGGGAGACGCTCGAGAGGCATCCTATAACCAGATGCCCAAACCACCTAAGCTGGCTCCTTTCCAAACAATGAAGCAGCTCTATACTCTAAGGGCTCCATTTTCGTTACTGCTAAATCCCTTATCCATAAACTTCTTTGCCTTTTTTTACTATTTTGATTTACTATTTTTTTAATATTTCAACTAGCCAATCTACATGCACATTGTGAGCTTGTAGACTGGCCATTTTAACTATTAAACAATGTTTAGCAAAATAGTAAAACAAGGCAAAGAAGTTTAGGGATAAGGGGTTTAGCGGTGACAAAAATGGAGCCCTGCGTCTCTCTTGCGTGACTGAACTTCTCCCCCTATCTCTAAGGGAGATGTCAGCCACCCGTATGAAAAGCTAATTTTGGACGCTTTTATCTGCAACCTTATATTCTTTTGGTCATGACCCACACTTCATGACCATAGGTGAGAGGAGGAACGAAGATGGCTTGTTAGACAGAGAGCTTTGCCTTCTGGCTCAGCTCTCTTTTCGTCACAACAGTGCGGTACAGCACTTGCAATACCGCCCCTGCCACTCCGATTCTCTGGCTGATCTCCTTCTCCGTCCTCCCCTCACTTGTGAACAAGACCCCGAGATACTTAACCCATTTAAGCAGTTAATCCATTAAACTCCTTCGCCTGGGGTAGTGTCTCAGTCCCTACTTGGACGGCACAATCCATCGGTTCACAATCAAACTTCTGATTCATACCACACTTATTATGCTAGTAGGTGATATTAAACTAGGCATACATGAGGCCTTTGTCGACAATATGGGTTTTTTAAAGGACATTCTATTCATGTGATTATAGGTATTCAATAAAGGGACAACTGGCTTGCAGAAGACCTTCATTATGTATCCTTTGTTTATGCCCCCTTCTGTCCTCTCCCTGCACTCTTAAACAGGTTTGTGAGATGGATGTTTATAGCCTTGTATCCTATAGAATACAAGTGCCCCTATACTGTAGTTATAGCACAGAGTGGCGCTTTAGCGCGTCAGCTAGCTAGTTAAACTGTGATCTAATTTATACATTCAGTGGACAGGAAAATAACAGCATCTATTTCTTTATCATCCTATCCCGTGCTCTCTCTCTCTCTCTCTCTCTCTCTCTCTCTCTCTCTCTCTCTCTCTCTCTCTCTCTCTCTCTCTCTCTCTCGCTCTCGCTCACTCTCTACTTTGCTCATGTTAATCCCTATAGATAGTTAATTATAGACTCCAAGTCTAATGACATAAAGTAATTATAGAGCCCCTGGGAGAATTCACCGGGCGGTCACTCCGATCTTTTTTCTCCCTATTCCCTAGGCTACAATACATCTGCATCTTTTTTTATCCCTTTGCACCATTTTTGCTGTCACCATGAAATATAATCTATAGTAGTAAGGCTATAAAGGTCCATGCCATCATTTGCCCTGTGTAGTAGAGGTGAAGGTTAGTGGTTACAGACTGCCATGCTGTACTGGCTCTTCCCTTTATGCATTTGACTTTGTTTGGCTATAGAGCTCCATGTCAGCATGTGTGTGTGTGTGTGTGTGTGTGTGTGTGTGTGTGTGTGTGTGTGTCCGAATCAGAATCAAACTTTATTGTCACATCACATTACAAGTAACATGGGTGAAATTCTTGTTTGTGCAGGCTCATCATTGCAGTTAAAAGAAAAAGTGCATAGTACATGACTAAACTGTGTGTGTGTGTGTGTGTGTGTGTGTGTGTGTGTGTGTGTGTGTGTGTGTGTGTGTGTGTGTGTGTGTGTGTGTGTGTACTGTGTGTGTGTGTGTGTGTGTGTGTGTGTGTGCACAAATGTATGTGTGTGGTCCCCCAGGGGTACTTGAGGTGGTTCTAGGGGGTCCCCAGCAAAAAATATATATAATAAAGCATTAAAGTCAGTTCAATCCATTTTAACCCTACAGTATATTCACTGGCTATTTGAAAATAGTGTACACATTAAGATTGGTAAGACACTTCTGCCATCTTATCACCAACTAAGGGAAGAGCGAAAATGGTAAATGTTTACTAATTGGTAATTGTTAAGTGTTTGGGCTTTAATTGAATGAACATGAGCCATGCCAGACACCATCTCCATGATGCACACATTAACAATCTGAAGGGACATGGAGCACTAGTGTAGTGTGCATCACAACGTCTGATGCCACATACAGAATACAATAGATTGAATTGATTCTCAAACAGAACCGTACGGTACACTATATTGACTACAACATAAACAAGGCAATTCATAACTGGAGGAGTCAGATTTGGGGCACACTCGCGTGTGCACCTGCGTACATGCGGTCTGTTTGGTTCTATTGTACACTTGCAAATTTAATGGGGGTCCTTGAAATTAAGAAGTTTCAACCACTAACTATAGCGGCATAGTATTGTATTAGCTGCAGGCATTGCATTGTTTACTATTTACAGTAAACTGCTATAGTCTCTTGTGGATGGTTACACAGACTGAGGTTACAGGTCAATGTCTACTGGCACATGTGTCAACTTAAAATAATGCTATTGGTAGGCATTTGAAATTCAGTTAATATGATTAGATCATGTTTTGAACCAAAAACGAGTTTGTAAGACTAACAATAAATTACTTCTGTATCTGCATTCTGCCTGCAGCTAATTTGGTTTGCATAGGCACAATATATGGCTACGCCACTGACTGGGAGAAAAGCAACAGTGAGCTAAGTATTAAAGCTACTGGAGATAAATGAAGAACAATATGCTGTGGGGACACTGGAACAGAGCTCACAACGTGCCACATCGCAACATTATTAAACTATTTTCACTTTGTTAAAATAGGGATTTAAGTGATTCATTCGTAATGTATTTTTTTGTAATTTTGCGTCCAGGGAAGAAACTAAATTTATCTTTTGCATCTCGAGCTGAAATTGTTTGGCCTAATATATACTTAAAGAGGTGTCTTCAAACACCTTTGGGAAAACCAGCACAGTCTGCTTCTCTCATTCTGTCTTGTTCTATGTCTCACCGTCTGTCTCTCTGCCCTCATTATCACTGTCTCAATTGAACGTGCTTTGCATTGCAGTTGTTTCTTTAAACAAGAATACTTTGCCACATTTATGGAACCTTTAATTTGGACTCGGTAATCTGAGGACAACCCTGTTTGTTTTTTTATTGGTCCCCGAATCCCCCCCCCCCCCCCTTGTAGGTCATGATAGCATTCATATCACAGATTATCAGGAAGCTCAATTAGTCACATCAAATCCCCTTCCTTAATCCTGATGCCAGGGACTTTTAGCTTGCCTGGCAAACTGCCATGGGCAAGTCAGCTTGGTTCCATCTTTGTTTGTTTGTTTTGACACATTTGCGATCTGTAAAAGATAAAAAAAATTATAAAAAGTTGTCCCTCAGCACAGCAGTAGTAGTAAATATCTTAGAAGTTGAAATCGCAGTGATGCTTAGCCAAATAATGGGCCTGTCCTTAAATCAATAGCCATGCATGAGACAAGGCGGTCAAGCATTGTAATGAGCTAGCTGTGTATGAGGAACACGGCCTCACACGTACAACAAAGGACATAGCCTATACAAGCACAAGTGAACATACAAGGGATGCCAATCGAGAGTACTTTATCTCACATGACCAAATGTGTGCACGCACGTACACACACACACACACACACACACACACACACACACACACACACACACACACACACACACACACACACACACACACACACACACACACACACACACACACACACACACATATCCTGGTATCAGTTTTGTATTGACTTGTGCTATCGTTTGAAATTGACTATGTACTACTGTGAATACAAATTTCAATCACTCAATCAATCAATCAATAGTAGATGCACAGGCTTGGGAAACAACGAGTATTTCAGGATACAGATCACGGATACAGCAAGCATCGCCTCCTCCATATATGGGCCAATTATCACATACACTGAACAGAATTCAGGCAATGCCTATTGCCTATAGCTCTCGGCTCGGGCATTCCTGCAAACAGCAGGCCTCTTTCAACTAATTTATGGACATTACAGAGGCTTCCAAATATGAACACAAGCAGTTTACATTTGTAACCAAGCTGTATCCTTAAGGCGTTGGTACTTTAGCACCTTGGTAAGGAATGCCTCTTCCAGACTGTGGTTACATGCCCTTCCAAAATGCTCACTTCTCTACAGTCCTCCAACAACATGGCGGTTGGAACATGGCAGCTGAAACAAGAGTGCTTATACATTTTGGCAGATGATGAAACATATGAACTTATGTCATTACTAATAGATCAACAATCATGCACATTGCCTTTTATACATAGCAGCCATTCAGAATATGTGACAGAGTTTCAGTAACTGGATTGTGGTCTGGTGCAGACAATGAGGACATATACATTCTGTTCATGTATGAAGACATACACAGTCCTGCATACATATGAGCTAATTCCATTAACACCTTTGGTTGCAAATGATGGGTGATTCATATACATTGTCTGCTTTCATCCTCCCCATCCATGTCAGTGTTTCTGCTGACGTAATTTGTACATTGTTACTTTTCATTGCAGTCATGTTTGTTTGACAACACAATCATTTGCTTTATGTGAGTTGTTTTGGGTTCAGATGGTGTTCATGACTTGTAAATGTGTATTGTACCCTGCAGATGAGAAACATCATGTCAGGCTTGGAGCATGACAAGCTGACACAGAGCAAACCGAGTTTGTCAGCAAAAGTCAATGTACCGCCATCACTTTGTTCCCCTCATGGGCAGGACTTGCAGACAGGCTTAACAAGCTTATACTGTAGAATGAAGGAAATCAATATCCTCCTGTGAGAAGGAAACAGAAAGTAACTATATTAAATAAGAACTTAATAAGGCCAGATATATACAGTAGCGTACAGTATATAATAACAATTATATGTTAAGGATATTTTTGATTGGTGACCGTCAGTAACTCAATGAAACTCATGTTTACCTGAATTTACGGAATTTAGAGTGCAGACATAATACAGAATAAGGCAGGCATGGATAGATAGTGAAGAATCTCCTCTTACTCTCATCTTAGTTGTTATTTTATTGTTAAAAAAGATGGTGAGACTCATATACAGGATAGAAAGAGAAAAATGAGCAGGGACAGGGAAGCATAATTTGTCTGTCAAAATATATTTTTAGGGATGGAGATTCCCAAAAGTCATGTAAACAATGAATTTATCATTGAAAAAGATTAGTGCCACACTAGGAGGGAAATCCTTTGATGGCTACAGTACCTAGAGTCACATTTGTAATCTGTCACCTTGAATGCACACTTAAATATTATAGAGCAGCCTATTTTTAAATTAGATTTATGAATATGAATTCAGCCAGGTCCACTGAGAGAGAGAAGCAAGTGATAGTCAAAGTAAAGCAGTCAGATATGTTGCTCATATGTGAATATGTTTCACTGTCAATCTTGACCTTATCTATTTCATAGTTTATGCAAAGTAAGTCATTATCCTATATTCACGATGACTCCACAAACGAAGTGCAGGGTGGATCAATTTAAAAGCTGGGTCATATTCTGTACAGCATGGACTACCTACGGTACAGTGTATGAGATATGAGCTAAAGGTTGTGTCATATCTCTTTAAAATGAGTTTTCTCTGTGTGTCAGGGGTCTCAAACTGTACAAATAGTGTGGAAAATAACTGTTAAAAAGCTACAGTCTGTAGTGATATATGCACTTTAATTTGAGCTTTTGTGGTTTGATATCTTTTAGGGATTTTAAGTTTATTGCAATGGTTTTGTAATTTCATGTAGTGCTGCATGCTAAAATATGTTGGGGCATGCAATTTATTGGACTAGTTATTTTTTGTTATGCTGCAGGATCACATTGGAAACAATGGTGTCATTACACAAGTTATTTGTGATGTTACCTGTATATCTTTTACCAAAATCAAATCAAATCATATACTAAACGACAAAGACCAACATATTCAGAGATCTCAATATATGGCATGAAAGGGACACAGGTAGACAGACAGATTCAGAGATCTCTATTATACTGTAATTGCACAAAAGAGACCCACATAGACAGGTCGGTACAACACCGACACCATGACTCAGACAATGATCGAATTTGCGACGCAACGTAGGTGTGATTGCTGCAATGTGAATAATGATACAATTGTAAAGGTATAGGCCTATTATGCCAATTAACCACTTGACACTATAGGGTACTTCATTTGTGTGTTAAAATGGTGAAAGAAAATCACATAATGTTCAGTCACCCATTTACCTGTTCATCTGTTATGACTATAGGGATGGGTACCTTTCACCTTGAATCTGTACGGTACCAAAAACGGTATCTATTTCCGTACTTTTATTATATTTTTTTCCGGGAGGGGGACGACAACAATAACAAATGTTCAGTACAACACGAACATGGGCGATAGGCTTATCCCTGTATCTATTGATAATACCCCCCCATCAGAATCAGACAATATCATCTCTTGATAGGAAAAAGTTATTACTGTAGCAGTGTTCACTATATCCACTATATCCAGGCTGAATAACATGCTCACATCTTCACAGCAAGGAATATAAAATAAAACAAGCAACATAATGTACAGAATACTAAGATGCAAATCTCACAGCATGACAGATCGTAAATAGTAAATACATGCTTCTTCTCTATCAATGAGGCGTTACTTAAAATCACTTCTTGAGCACTGGCACTTTTAAAAAGACCAGTTATCTCCCAATAATGGCTACGATTTTTATTTGTTTTGGCAGTAGAAGACAAATGGAGCACATTGACATTTGCCTTCCTTTGATTCCATGGCTCCCATTTCACACACTCTTATCAGCTGATTTGATTATCAGTCCTTATCAATAGCATGTCCAGTATGGACCATTGTCTACCTACTCACACTGTTATCAGCCAAGTCCGACATCGTAGGGGGGGGGTAGAAAGAAAGACAGGGAGGAGATACAGGCAAATACAAGTAGTAGCAATAACAATACTAATGAATGTAACAGTGTAAGATAATATATAATGGTATAGCAATGTCAGATAATATACAATTGTGACGGCCCTGCCCCCTCTGCCTCTGCACAGTAGGATATCAGGCAGCCTGGGTGATTAGGGCAGAGTGGAGCAGGCCGTCAGGCCAACTGTGTACACCTGAGTGGGGTGTGGTCTGGGAGAGTGTATATAAGGGCCTCTCCTTCCATGCTCTCAAGCCAGCTCTCTTACCTTTCTTCCAAGCAGTTGCACACCTTTTACAACACTCACACAGCACACTCCATACATCCATACACTGCACACATGACTGATTACTGACATTGTCAATTTGTCACATCTCATACCAGTTTACTGTATTTGATTATTGCTTAACTTATTTTAATTTTAGGCCTTTTTTGCCTTGTGTGTGGACTCCCTTTTTGTCATGTATTGCCCTAGAGTGCATGACAATATTTAAGATATAGTGTGTAATAATATGATAGCAGCCCATGGTCGTGCTCTGTGTGGAGGCCAGGTCCACGGTCACACGTTTGATGGGCTCCGTGAAGAGGCCTGCATGGTCCATGGTCACACTCGACATTCAGTGTGACCGTGGACCATGCAGGCAGATACACAGTGTTACAGAAGTCAGTCTTAATTGGCACTGCAACAATTTCTAAATGCAAAAGTTCAATGACGGCTATAGATCCACATGTGTTTATGACACAATGCCACTAAATGTCACCTTACACAGGAGATTCCATCCATTCATCAACTTCACAAGGTTTAATTTGTTGACCTTTACATTTAAAGCTAATTAAAATGACTAAGGTGTGATATATTTCCCTGTACCTCGTACAGCCAATGCAGATTGACAATTCATGTCCTGACACTTCTCATTGAAACAGATAGACATTTCGGCCAACTAACTATTATATTGCACATGAAACTGATGCAGACACAAGTTATTATTTAATCTAAACATTTGTAAAACCCACGACAGACGTAACCACTTTGAATCTGGCATCCCTATTAAGGTCATATCATTACGAGATTTTACATTATTTTACAAAATGTTATTAATATTATTCAAAAAATCTGATCTACAAGGTCACAATGCATCGTGATGCATTGTGAGATTGTAGATCTGCAAGAAATCTGCATCACAAATGTGTTGTGAGCTTATGCTATTTTTTTACTTGCGCACACACGCACGCACACACGTACACACACACAACCCAAACTCTAACATTCCCAGTCCCACCCATACCACTAAGACTAACACCACCCTCCGGCCCGGATTTGGGTGGAATCCATCCATAATTCTCATTATGTGGGCAGCAGGCCCGATGCTGAGACACCAGAGTAGCTTTAGCTGTCTTAGCAGCTGCATTCCAAACCAGCTTTTCTGTTTACCCAGCACGCATGCTGCATGCACGTGCGCGCGCGCGCGCACACACACACACACACACACACACACACACACACACACCCCAGAGCGATCCCCTTCCAAACAGAGGCTTTGGCTTGTACACCGCTGGTAATACCACCCACAGGCCATCACCGTGCCTGTCAGGCACACACACAAGTGAACGTTATTTTCGGGGAGAGCACACACTGCCAGCACCTCCGCCTTGGGGCTAAAAGAAAATGGGTCAAATGATTATAATGCAGTGATTTTGAAATGGTTGAAATATACAACCGCGTGCGCTGGTTTGTTGGGTCAAGTTAGCTTTGACAGGGTTACTGAAGACAACTTTACTGCCGTTATTCACCTGTTACTTATACCAAATCAAATGTAATTTGAATTAATGTGCAAATAGTTTGGTTATACAGATAAAAACAATGTCATGATTATATTTTCACAGGAACATATCGGACTGTCTGTGACGTAATAATAATATCATAGGAATTCACGTTTGTTTCTATTAATCACAACCAGGTACCCATTTATACAGGGTCATGTGTGATGGGAGCCAGGTGCACAATTGGGAAAGATGTTTGTGAGTTTGTTTGTGTACAGTATCGTTGTATGTACGTTTGTTGGTGTTCAGTATCTGTTGGAGAGTGATTTCTTGGTTTTTATGGATTTCAATGGAAATAAAGATCTATTCAACTACCTCATATTCTGTACCAACATAAAAGGTGTCATAAATAGATCAAAAACTCCAAAGATAACAAGAACTCATAGGAGGCCGTTGCTATGTTTCATCAGTTTCAATTGAAACAGGCCTCTAGCCTCTAGGGGTCTTCCACCCTCCGGGGCTAGGGTTAGCGACAGGGCATTAGCACATGCAGATATCTGCTGTACTGAAGGATTAATAATGTGTTTGTGGTTGCATGGACATTTGTACTTTTACGGCGTGTGTGTGTGTGTGTGTGTGTGTGTGCACGTGAGAGAGAGAGAGAGAGGGAGATGGATGGGGGTTCTGGTCTAAAAACTAAAGGTAAATGTCACACCTGTCTGTCATGTCATACCTGCATCCACAGCTCTGACAAGCTGGCATTTACGTACATGCACGATGTACACACACACACACACACACACACGCACACGCACACATGCACACACACAAAGGCAAGATAAATGCATCCTACGAAGCAAAATATAGCCTGCAGGGTGCGGCAGATTGTGCCCAAATATAAACATGCCCGAAGTCAGCACAAATCGTCAAAAAGTTTCTGTTGTGCCCATATAGGATTTCTGATGACAGTGCATATCAGCATTGTTGGGCCAGTGTTTCTGTTGTGTGTGCCATCTGACTCCATCAGCGAGAGTGACAGAGAGAAAAAGAAAGAGAGTGAGGCCATTGCCCGGGTTATCACCCATGCGTTGACCGGGACAATGCTGGGTACTGAACCTATACTGAAGCTGATTGATGCATCGCAAAGAGGGAGGGAGTGTGTGTGTGTGTGTGTGTGTGTGTGTGTGTGTGTGCATGTGCCAGCCATATGAGCATATGGGAGCCTTTTATGATGATGCCAACACTCTGGGTGATGCTTTCATTATTAAAAGTGTCTTGAATGGCTACAACATGGATTAAATATCGTCCTATCTTGCTCTCCCGCTCTTCATCTGTCTCCCCCTCCGTCTCTTCCACTTTAGTATTTTATTTATATTTGCCCTGAGTACCACATTCTTTTTGTCTTGGTCCTGTGGAGTGAACACACGCACACACGCAAGGACGCACACATACAAGCATGCAGGCAGGCACGCATTCACACATTGTTGCGTTATGATTTCGCCATGCCTTACAGTTAAGTGCAGAAAGAATTTGTGATGCTGTCACTTATTTTAAATATGGCTTGATGTCTGCCTCAGTTATATAATCTCTCTGCTTCTGTCATGTGTTATTTCTCTCTCAGGCCATCTATTGTTTGTCTTTTTGCCCATAAAATCCAATACAGGAGCCAAGTTACTGAGCGGTGACAATTCCAAAATGCGAGCTTTATGGATGGGCTGAAGAAGTGACAACAGCAAAACAGAAAGGCTCAAGTGTGACACTTATGGGTTATCTGTGTGTATGGGGCGCTAGCCCCTACCATGTCCAGATTTGAGGGTTTGTGTAAACACAAACATTGTCTTCACACAAATTTAATGCCATTGACAATGAAACTCAGACGTTTTATTTTCAGGGAGTCTGGGGCCGAGTCCACTTCAATTCGGCATACAGTAGCGCAAACGTCACTCACTCTCTGCTGATTTCTTTGAACACACACACACACACACACACACACACACACACACACACACACACACACACACACACACACACACACACACACACACACACACACACACACACACTCACTCACTCACTCACTCACTCACTCACTCACTCACTCACTCGATTAGTCTCATATCCTGCAGCTGCGCTTAAAGTTTCTCCCGGCAGATCCTGCCGGGAACTGCCTATGCCATAGAAAGCAAGCAAGAGAGTACAGTCTAACTAATCAGTTTCAGATTTGACCAAAGTTCCCTTTGTTCCTTTAGTTTCATGGCAGAGGGAGACAGTACAGAAAAGGCCTATAAAGGAGAATTTCACTCAACCAAGAGCAGGGAAGGCAATAGGCCTATGTCAAGACTTTGGTCCCATTTTAGAATTCATCCCGTGAATTGTAGGCCTATGCTACAGCACCCATTGAATTAGTAGACCATTGAATTAGTAGACAAAGACTCTATCTATGTCTACAATCCAAGACATGATAGGATGCGATATGCAACAACATTGTTGAATATTGCAATGACAATATGACTTGTGATAATTGAACAAATACTGTAGTGTAATGCCTTTTATGCCTTAGGTTTGCTGCTAACATAGAACCCAGACAATGACTAGCCTGGCATAGAAAACAGAGAAGCACCATAGCAGACAGGGAAGCACCATAGGAACACCATTATAGGCAGGGAAGCACACTAGGAAGCGAAGTGACTCACCAAAACACCCTTCTTGTATGCTTGCAGAAAGAAAGTGTTATCTGTGTCGAATTGACGTACCAAAGAGGGAGGGCGGGGTGGCTTAGTATATAACCCCAGTCAGGGAGGGACTAAGCAATAGACCCAGCCAATTAAAATTGCCAGGGATTGTATGGTATTGCTTCTGTGATCACGCCAGAGGACATTCTCCATAGCGAGTCACTTCACTCAAATCATCATGGTTACATTCGTAACCTATAGTTACTTAGTGCTAAGCTCTAAGACTCTGCGGACTGCAGCACGTGCCATGTCGGCTCAATATCCTTTTTTCCCCTTCATTCCAGCCCCTGACCTATGTTCTGTGCCATTTGTCACATGCTTCCCCTTCCACCTTCCCTGCTGTGCTACAGTATATGCTGTCAAATGGAGCAGAAATACCCCACAACCATAATCTTTCAAGAAAGAAGCACATGTCAACTTCAGACGGTTTCCTATCACTCATCTCATTTTCACCTCCGTTCCATTGCTATACTGCTCTTTTTTTCTGTCAGCTCTTTTCCTCTCATGCTGTGGCTCTCCTTTATTCTGTGCGTCTGCACGTGTACATATGTGTGTGCATGTGTGTTGTGTGTGACACGCAATAAAATGTAACTACATCTACAATGAATGCAAACATGAATGCATGCAAGTGTACAGTACACACACACACACACACACACACACACACACACACACACACACACACACACACACACACACACACACACACATATTTTTATACTTTATCAGTGTTGATTTGGACTATTGATTTGGTCATCAAAAGACTGTTTGGGTACAGTAACTCATCTTTCTCTGCCATGCAGAATCTGAAGTGTGTTTGTGTGTGCATGTGCGAGCGTGTATGCATTTACTGTAAAACTATGTGCATATTTATGCATACCCATTATTTACCTGTGTGGATGCATTTGACTATTGTTTCTCTTTCTTGGATTTCTTATCTTTTTTCCACGTTTCATAATTATAAACAAACAACATCATATGCAAGCAAATGCACTGCCTTTCACAAAGCAGCACCTCAGAGTAATGTTTAATTCAACCTCCATCGCTCAAGGGAATGCCATGCAGTGTTAGCTTGTAGATCTGTTCTTTTTTGGCAAGCAACACAGTGTATAAATGACTCATTATTCTAATTACATCAGTGGATATCAGGGTTAATTTGATGATGAGTGCAGCTAACACAAGTTAAAGCAGTGCAAGTGTGTTTTCACTGCCCCATTACAAAGTGATGTAATGCTTCAGCTTCAGACCTGGTTAGAGGTGAACAGAGATCTGCACTCCATGATGCAGTTGCCAACAACAGTTACGGAGCATCGCTTCTGCAAGACACACGGTTTGCTATGCTCTTTCAGGTGTAAAAAGAGGTCAATAAGACAATTTACCTGATCACTACTCAAGTTGAATTGGTTTTAAGGCTCAGTGAAAATCTCGCTGTGGAGATCGAAGCACTTCCCTAACTGTGTCTTTATAACTTTGGCATCAGTAATCAATGTGATGCATCAGATTAATCAAAGTGCTACAGATGTAGTCATCATTGTACAGTAGTGTAGTGCTACATTCATGCAGTAATTGAAATTAGTTAACCCATTTTGGGCGGGAACCCCTTTTGGTGTTTTAAACATTGTTGTAATTTAGCTATTGAAAAATAGCAGATCTACAAGCTCATAGACAGAGCTTGTAGGTCTGCTATTTTTGAAAAGTCGTGAAAATGTGGCACAAATCCCTGGAACTACATATTTTGAGATAGGGGTCTGTGGCCCAATAGAGATAATTCTGGGGGTCCTTGACATGAAAAAGGTTGAGCACCACCGACATAGAAACATGGGTTTATCACCACTGACATAGAAACATGGGTTTATCACCACTGACATAGAAACATGGGTTTTTCAGAAAAATGTCAGGATTTGACATTTGTAGAATCTTTCCAGGTCAAAATTAGTTAAAGGCTGCTGAAGTGTGTCTGCACCCCACAATGAATATTCTAGTAGTCCTCCGGGAGGACAGGGAGAAACAAGAATGTGGTGCCTCTCCAAGGAGAAGAAAAAAGCATAGAGGGAAGATTGCAGGTATCTGACAGTGGCTTAAATCCAAACCACATCGACCTCCTTTCTCCAGCATTCTGCTGGCAAATGCAAAATCCATGGAGGCTTGTGCAATTAATTTTGTTTCTCTGAAAAAAGGGGGAAAAAATGGCTCACCTAAAATAACAACTGGTATTAGATCCACACCCCCGCCAACTTGCTCCCTCCCCCTCCCATACTATCTTTGTAAATATATACTTTTCTGCTACTGGAGGTTTTACCTTTACGTAATATAACGTATTTATAGTATTATGTATACTTATGAATTGACATTAATAAACCACATTGGAAACAAGCCCCCGTTTCGAGCAGAAATACTGCACAACCATAATACGTTTGACTGTACCTCGTAGGCCTACTGTTAACAATCTTGTTAATAAAGTATCAATCAATCAATCTCCCTCACTGTTACAGACCAGGTGAAGGGTGTGGGGGTTGTTTTCAGATTAAAAGCACCTTGCGCTGCTTGTGTTATATGCATGGTTGTTTACATTCCATAGGGCTCTGTCGTTGCTGCACGACCAAATCAAAAAGCATCCGAACCCTGCCGTGATAACTCTCAGGGACTTTGTTTCATTTAACTAATTTATGACGACTTTTGATGACTTTTAATATCAATGATTACGATGATCAAGTGTGTCCTGTATGCACTCACAACATTCCAGTAGTGGTCCATTGAAGAAATAGAAATGGAAACGGAATATGGAAAGTCCGCTCGTGTTATGCTGTCTATGGGGACACAGATTTTATGACGCTAATATCTCTGATTCTTCTTTTTAGAACAAAAACAAGCTTGGTTTTCTCTAAACGATATGATCCTATACAAAAAGTATGTTTTGGATGGATTAAATGTGGGACTCGTAGTTTTCCGGCCAAATCGGCTTTCTCGCCCATAGAGTTATATGGCGGGCGCTCTGAGCCACCACTAGATGGGGCTGTCAATGAGTTAAGGGTGCATACGAGACTTCCCGTCTCATTTCCTTTGGTAAGTCAGACCATGGCGTCAAAGGTGAGAAAGGAAGCAGTAATAGAACGAGAAGACAGGTGAACATGGAGGCAGGCAGACATTTCTCTGCAGGAGTGTTTCGTTATTCTGCTTGAACGTGTGTGTGTGTGTGTGTGTGTGTGTGTGTGTGTGTGTGTGTGTGTGTGTGTGTGTGTGTGTGTGTGTGTGTGTGTGTGCGCGCGCGCATGCATGTTTAGCTCACACACACAAACAGACATATACTATAGCACTGGTACAGTCTGTCTGTACTTTCAGACTGTATATGCTATTTATGAAGTGGAAGGGGACATTTGTAATGTTTGACATATAGGAAGTTACCTCTGTGCCTCTTTGGCATTTGCCCATATTGATGTGCAAAAAAGGATGCACAGCCAGTCCTAATAATGGTGTTTTGTCATGAACACTGGAATACAAACGTACCAAGCCTTTTGTAGCCTATTTAGAATTCCAGTGCAGAGGTCATTTCAACTCCCCTACTTTGTCTCATCCATCTTCTGTTTCTGCAACAATGAAAGTGTCACAATTTATTTTTTGCTACAATTCAGTACTCACTGACCTCTCTCCCCTCTTCCTTCAGATTGTTCTCCTATTGTCAATATGTTCACGTATTGATCAACAGTCATATGCTGTTGATCCATTTTCCCTGATCTCCTCATTATCTCAGAGGTGAAGCCTCACGCTCCCAGTCCAAGTTAAACGCCCTGTCCTGTTTTTGGTGTTTATATGGCGTAAACTCGCTGCTGTCCATGGACAGCAGCTACAGTTACTTCGGAGCCATGTAGCAGTTACTTCAGAACCATGGACAGCAGCTGCAGTTACTTCAGAGCCATGTAGCAGTTACTTCAGAACCATGGACAGCAGCTACAGTTACTTCAGAACCATAGACAGCAGTTACAGTTACTTCAGAACCATAGACAGCAGCTACAGTTACTTCAGAACCATAGACAGCAGTTGCAGTTACTTCAGAACCATGGACAGCAGCTACAGTTACTTCAGAACCATAGACAGCAGCTACAGTTACTTCAGAACCATGGACAGCAGCTACAGTTACTTCAGAACCATGGACAGCAGTTGCAGTTACTTCAGAACCATAGACAGCAGCTACAGTTACTTCAGAACCATAGACAGCAGCTACAGTTACTTCAGAACCATGGACAGCAGTTGCAGTTACTTCAGAACCATAGACAGCAGTTGCAGTTACTTCAGAACCATAGACAGCAGCTACAGTTACTTCAGAACCATGGACAGCAGCTATTGCTTATATGTTCAGGTTGTCTGTCTGTTGCTTCCTTGACGCATCATCTAGACTTGGGAGGTGCACCGTTTCTCTGATCCGCAGCAAACATTGATCAGGGGCTGCCATCAGAATAGGCACATGAGGGACCACATGTGGCCCCCAGGGGTCAACAGGCATGCTGTTGTTTCAAACACTGTTCTGGGGTCTGCCATGACAATAGTCACACTAGGGCCCACATGTGGGGGGTACGTCAGGGGCCTCCGGCGACCACAGGCTGAACAGTGTCACAGACACTGTTCAGGGGTTGGCCATGAGAATAGTCACAGCAGGGGCAATGCCAGGGGCCCCTGGGGGCCACAGACACATTGTTGCTCCAATCTTCACCAAACATATATGGTACAAATACTGTTCAGGGGTCTGACATAAAATATAAGCATAGCAGTTTAAAACTCATTAAGGGGGGGGGGGGGGGGGTGTTGAAAAAAGTAATATAAAATGTGACCTTTATACGAACTGCAACTTGCTAATGCTGACCTGCAATCCTTTCCCATCTTCCTCTCCATGTAATTCCCATCGCTCCACTCCTCCCTCGCTGTTTTCCCTGGTGCTTAACTGTTGAAATGGAATGGGTAGTTTATTGAAACGGACGATGTGTTTATGAAAGGTGAGTGCTTAAAGGGAGGACACAGTGAGCAGCTGATAACTCCTCTCTTATCTGCACCCAGCACATGTTATTCATGTCATTCCCTAGACTATACATCAATGGCGTGTGTGTGTGTGTGTGTGTGTGTGTGTGTGTGTGTGTGTGTGTGTGTGTGTGTGTGAGTGTGTTTGTGTGTGTGAGAGAGAGAGAGAGAGATACTACGAAGTATTGCTATACTTATGCAGGCCAGATGTTTGGATTTACAACTGACAAAAAAGGTAAACACAATGGCACTAATAACGGAAAATAAGCATCCTAAAATGCAAGATGTTTGTGCAGCCATGTATGCATGTGCTTGTGTGTGGAGCAAGGAGGCACGCAGGGTGAATAATTAGGGCCCTATCTTACTCCACCCTTTGCCCCTTACAGTACGTTTTAACAGCGGGCGACAGCCAGACTAATTTACCGGAAGTGCATTCATCTTTTCGCCCGATAGCAGGCGATTAGGCGATGTGTCGCCCGATGCTCGCCCGCTGTTAAAACACATTATCTTATAAATGTATAAGACCATGTGATTCTACTGAACACATCATCTTTCCTGTTACTCCACGCCATTCCCATTTTAAAAAAAGAAGAAGAAAAGAAAAAGCTCATTCTCCACTCACAGGCAACATCCCCGTTTGGGAGGATTTTATGTTCACACTTGCGCAGCCATGTAATGACGCAGCCTGGGAAAAGCTTTTCAATACTTCTTGTAATGCGTGGAAGGATCTTCTGTCTCAACACTCCGAGGGCTCATAAGAGGAAAAAATAACATTTGGCAATGCTTCAAAAATGTCTTTGTCTCCTAAAAAGAAAACTATGAAAACCACAATCCAAGGGTTATGAATTACGTATACTTGGGAAATATTGATTTTCTTTTCCTCCCCGAGTTTATCTTATCTTAATGCATAATCTATACTGAAAGGGTTTGATCATTACACCATGTAGAGTACTGTAGATCAGGGGTTCCCAAACTTTTTTGGACCAGGTACCCCTTTTGGGGTAGATATTTTTCCAGGTACCCTCTCATCCTCGCAACACGGATAACAATATATTTACAACCACAAGCAGTGTTTCCTGCAGGAAAAAGCTTTGGCATGGTGCTGGGCACAGGCCGCAATTTTGATTAATTAATTAATTAATTTGATTCATTAATTAATAAGATTAATACATTAAGATTAATTTGTATTATTGCTCTTGTATTGCTATTGGAGACACTGGGGGACACTGGGCAGGCACTGAGGAGGCACTGGGGAGACACTGGGGAGGCACTCAGGGGCACACTGGGGAGGCACTGGGAAGGAACTCGGGAGGCACACTGGGGAGGCATTGGGGAGGCACTCATGGGGACACTGGGGAGGCACTCAGGGGGACACTGTCTAAATGTAGACGTCTAAATGTAGACGTCTAAATGTGTACGTCTAAATGTAGACGTCTAAATGTAGACGTCTAAATGTGTACGTCTTCTCTTATGGGGGTCCCTGGCATATCTTTTCAAATGGGGGTCCACGGGCTAAGTAGTGTCAATTTGGGGGTCCTTGACATGAAAAAGTTTGGGAACCACTGCTTTAAACACTTTAGCACTTTATGAACATGAACAAAATAGATGGGTCCCCCCTGGAACTCCCTCAGGTACCCCTGGGGGTCCCCGGACCCCACTTTGGGAACCACTGCTGTAGATGCCTTTATGCCACAGACCTCCTTAAAGTGCATAGCCTAAGCTGATTGCCATGCAGGTCTCTATCTTTCCTGCTTTTTTTAGCCTGGGTATTTTGTATATCGACAACTATGGTTTAGCAATAAAACTTAAATTTCCATAATAACCATGCTGAAAAAGTGTTTTTTAGGATGGCAGCTTTATAACTGCACATGCCTTGGAGCATATATTAGGCAAACACAGTGTTTTCTTTTCACAAGAAAACAACTGTAAACACAGCTATGCACGCACACATGCTACGCACGCACGCACACACACACACACACACACACACACACACACTCTCACACACACACACACACACACACACACACACACGTACAGTTGGGTACTTTAGCTTACTGTTACTCATACACAGTGGTTGACAGCTCTGCTATTGGAAAGTCCATAACGGCACGAGAGATGGTGAGGGTAACCGGAGCAATGCGCTCAAGGTGTATTTACCTTGTCTATTAGGCTTTGTTCAAACTTCAGGGAAATGTTTCTCACATCTGTTCCCACGCTGTTACTTGCAAGTTACCAGATTGGATTTGTGTATCCAGGTGTTGGCAATGGCAACACACACACACACACACACACACACACACATTGGTATACTCTGTTGTACGATGATGTTGCTTGCTGAAAATAGTTAAGTTCATAACGCATGTTGGATTGTGACCTTGTATATCGGTGAGCTATACTGTTGTATGAAGAATGTACAAAATGCACACCCCCCCACTGCCTCCAGCACATGCTCCCTCCTTCATACACCAGAAAATGCTCTCATGATCAGCCCCCCAGCCTCCAATACACACACATTGGACAGAACCTTTCTCCACACCACACTGCTGTCTGGGTGTGGAACAGCCTACCAGAGCCTGTAGTTGATTCCATCGCAGACAATGGCCTTCAAGCCTTTAAACACATTCATAGACATCTCCTGACCACTCCGCACACTGAACCGTATATGATTGGCCAATGGATCTCACTTGGCTATATTGTAAAAAAGCAAAATAAGATCATCATTGTGGAAGCATCAACATAAAACACAATCAGTTAACTTAGAGTAAACATTAAACAACACACATCCCTTAATATGTGCCGTAAAAAATAATGTGTCACCGGGTTGTTACTTGCGCAAGCAGAGCGCGCAAGTAATCATTTCGCTTGGTCTCTTCAAAGTGAAGCCAAGTTTTTTTCAACCGTAAGTCTGTGCCTGGTTTGCTGGGACCAGTTACAACATTACGTCATCGCTGAGAACTGGGACCAGTTGTAACTGGTCCCAGTTCTCAGCGATGACGTAATGTTGTAACTGGTGCCTGGTTTGCTGGGACCAGTTACAACATTACGTCATCGCTGAGAACTGGGACCAGTTGTGGTCCCAGTTCTCAGCGATGACGTAATGTTGTAACTGGTCCCAGCAAACCAGGCACAGACTTACGGTTGAAAAAAACTTGGCTTCACTTTTTGGAACCAAGTAACCACAGTATACTGCTAATCAAATTACAACTACATACTCTGTATGTAGTTGTAATGTGATTTGTAATTTGTAAATCTGTGCCTGGTCTGCTGGGACCAGACTACACAGATGACCATATCTCTTACGTCATCACTGTGAGCTAGTCATACATATACACACCATGTACTCTGGTCCCAGTTCTCAACGATGACGTAATGTTGTAACTGGTCCCAGCAAACCAGGCACAGACTTACGGTTGAAAAAAACTTGGCTTCACTTTTTGGAACCAAGTAACCACAGTATACTGCTAATCAAATTACAACTACATACTCTGTATGTAGTTGTAATGTGATTTGTAATTTGTAAATCTGTGCCTGGTCTGCTGGGACCAGACTACACAGATGACCATATCTCTTACGTCTCACTGAGAGCTAGTCATACATATACACACCGTGTACTCTGGTCCCAGCTCTCAACGATGACGTAATGTGGTATCTGGTCGGACCAGATTACACAGATGACCATTTCTCTTACGTCATCACTGAGTATTTTAGATCATGTATATTTCAACAAATTTGAAAGTATTATTACAGAAATTGAAGTTAGAGACACATATTACTCTGATCATAATTTAGTATTAATATCACTATAGTACAAAATGAAATACATTTAAAACAATTGACAATGTACAATAAGTAATACAATAATTATACTGTATAATATATTTTAATTCAGTTTATATACCTTTTTTTTCATCACATATCAATGATTCATTTTTCTGTAAAAAAGTAGTTAGGTAGCAAATAGTTACACGTAATGATTATACATTTCAAACGTTCCTTCACAGAGATACTGAGATGTGATAGTTTCCAGCGGTCGAAAGTACTTGCGCGCTCTGCTTGCGCACTAGTAGGCCATTTATGGCCTACTAGTGTGCAACAAGCAAGTATGCACTCGGCAGAGTGCAGTTCTAGTTTCGTTCTGTTCTTATTGGCAGCTGAATATTAAAAAACGCTATCTGGGAACAGAAACAAATTCAAACTATGTATTGTTTGTCTGTCCGTATGTGTGTACGGCTTTAATGCACGTAACTCGAAAAACGTTCCCCCACCAAATTCAAATTCGACACACGTGTTCCACACCCCCACAAGGAGTACAGTGATCGGTGTCGAGTCTGTCGGACCCACGGTTGTCCAGAACCGCCACAAAAGCCCTCTGCCCCGGCTCTGAACATGTGGGCCCCTGCCCATGATACCATATATGGAGCTGGCTTGTTCTGACATCACAACACATATTTGGGCATGTCTGACACAGAACATTTGAAAACCACTGGCATAGCTACAGAAACATAGGTTTTTCAGAAAACTGCCATGATTTAGAAGACATTTTGTAGAATATGGTCTCAGTCCTAAATGGGTTACCGTAATTGTCTTTGTATTCCAGTGACAACTCTCGAACTCTTTGGCACCCTTGAGGTAAGATGGCAAATGGCACTCAGTCTGCCTTTGTGTCATTTAGTTGTGTGTGATTGGAAAGCTGAGTGATTTAGTGTGTGAGCTGAGACGTGGTGGAGGGAGATGTGTGTGTGTGACGAGTGAGTTACTGTGACACTGCAATTTACGCAGAATCACCTCTTTTTACCCATGTTTAATTTGTTTGCTTAAGTAGATATTGGGGTGCGTGCGTGCATGTTTGTGTTTGTGCATCCAACACACAATACACACATAAACATCTGGCTGTCCCCCAGCAGAGACTCAGCTGCCTGCTTCCTGTCCGTCCCTTTCAGCTCAGGAGCCTCCAGGAGCCAACATGTGCAGTCAGGGGAAACGTGTGTGATGCTCCAGAGACACTTAGAATCAAGCCCTAACAGAAGGACAGGCATGCACAGTACAGTACACTAACAAGTGTGCCAGGCTCCAGGAATAAAAATGTATGGGCTAATGAAAGAACCCACACAGAAATAAATTGGCCTGCAACCATGAGCCAGCATGCCGTTCCCAGACAATGCACCCGATCGCACCAGCCCACTGGCTCTGATTACCTTAGAGCATTGATTCTCAAATTTCTTAATTCCAAGGACCCCCAGTATGATATTGTTGCTGTCGGGCAGAAACGTCTTATCTCCATATTTTTGTGTTATTTCGTAAATGAATGCCCTATACTGTACGGTATGTGTATCAAAAGTAGCAGATCTACAACCTCAAAATGTGGCGTTAAACACGGTGTTTTGAGCTTGTCAATCTGCTAGTGTTGCATCTGATGCTCTTGAATTTGAATCCTGAAAACATTGTGGACATACGTACGTATGAGGTTTCCACCCGAGAGAGACCATACGCATTGAAACACAGGTCCCAATCCTTCTATACAGGTAACTGCACAAAATCTCTGCATGCATGAGAGTACAGTATGTGTCTGTGACCTTGGTGTACCTCGGTAAACAATCAGATTGATCAACTTCTAACTGGGCAGGCTTATTGGCGACGGCCCATGGGGTTAGTGCGGTGATCGTCTGCCATGGTCGGTTGGATCAGCAATTCTCCAACAATATCGATAATTGTACAAAAGCCCATATATGGAGATCCCTGATGTCATCAATATGACATCATATTACTGACGTCATAGACTGCCCTGGACTCCCTTTGAGTGATACGGAATGGTTACTTTACAAGTCCTCTAACAATGGCTATACATTTAGTACAATGGGAAACAACGGCTTGTTGCTTTTTGAAGAGGTGCCAACCACACGTGTGGTTTTGTGTGTATGTTCCTTGACAGCAAGTAGCTCAAAACATGTCTATGGCAGGGGATTTTTATGAAACTAAAACTTTGCAGATATAATGAGGATAATTCAAGCTTCTGTACAGCTGCAATGTCGGTGAGTTTAACATTGTTTAATACAATCGGAGATAGGATTTTTCTGTTTGGATGTACGATGTCACATGACGCATATAGCCTCTATAGAGGTTCCCTGACCTGTCGTGTCAAAGAGGATTTGACATCAAGCAGTCCCGGGGGCCGGGGGACCGGGGGAGGTACAGCGTTCTGTAGGCAGGGGGTCATCTCTCCCACCCTCTCAGCCTGTGATGAAGGCAGTAACATCTGAGTGTACATGCATAGAAATTGTTTCATATCTGTTATCCAGAGGCATAGGAAACTAATCGCGTGTGCGCGCGGCCATGCGTGCATGCGTGTGTTTGTGTGTGTGATGGTCAGCTGTTCCCCGGCTAATAATGCATGCCATTCGCATGGGAAAGTATCCAGGCCCCCCGCTAGTGTCCCTGGCCCACGGTGCAGATGTAGCAGATGAACCCTGCTGCCTCCACTGCGGCTCCCTATGGAGATACAAATGATCAAGAGGGCCAGAGAACAAATTGTAACGCCTAGAAGCCCGGCCTAGACATTACGTACAGATGTAACATCCAGAACACCCACTTCTCTTTGGACGCACTTGATATAGAACAGTTCTCTTGCATAGACTGTATCATCTCCTATTCAGAGAAAGATAATGACATACTGTGCAGTAAGATACCTGATAAAATAAGGTAATATTTTGAATTGCTGTTGGTATATGTGCTATTTTTACTATACTAAAATAGGGTTTAAGTCAGGGGTGGGCAACATTGATGATGTAGAGCTGGGGCCACTATATTTCCACCCTCACTCCAGAGGTATCTTATAAACGCATCACACTGCGATACGTTTTGTAGATTTTTATTTAGCGGTGCTCACCGCTCCAATGTGTGGCTTTGTGTGTCTGTCCCCCACCCCCTGTGACATAATTTGACATTCAGGTCAATGGAAAATAATGTGTGATGACTTGTGATAACTGGCACTGCTCAGGGGCCATCCAGTTGCTTGATGATTTAAGTGGTTGATTCATAATGCACTTTTTAGTTTTTACCCTTCCTAGAAATGTATAAGGTATAACAGTCAAAAGTATAACAGTTGTCTTTGAAATGTAGTCTTAACTATTCAAAAATATGAATAATCAAGTAAAGTACTGACATTTTTACTTAAATACAGTACTCAAGTACATTATTTGTTACTGTTCACCAATGAGTAGTATGGTGCCTATGCCTTGCATGCATGGATTCCTCTGCTGTCTGTCGGTGTGAATGTGTGAATGTGAAGTACATTGTAAAGCACTTTGAAGGGTCGGAAAGACAAGAAAGGTGCTATTTAAATGTAGCCCATTTACCATTTATCACGTGTTATTATGTAGTCAAGCAGTATAAAGTGTTGAATGGTTACATTAGGTTTATCACACCTGTCCACATAGTACAGTGTACGGCACGCACAAATGATGTTTTCATCCCGGCACTCTCACTGAGCGACCGAGGAGGCCACAGGTTCAAGCCTCGCTCCACTTCATCTCCCCGCATAAAACGCGGACTGGAGAGCACATTATGCAAATTTCTCTGCAGAACACTTGCTTAACATAAAAGCATTTTGCTGTCGTTCCAGAGGGAAACAAATCGAGAAATACATTATTTAAACCATTTACAAAAAAAAACCATGAAACAAATAAATAAGTAAACAAATATATGTATTTTGCTTTGCTCTCTCTCTCTCTCTCTCTCTCTCTCTCTCTCTCTCTCTCTCTTGCCCTCCCTCGTCACAGTTTCCGTTTTGCTGCTGCTTCTCAGGTCAGGTCATATATATCCACTTCAATGGGGGATGAATAAATGAATGGAATAATCTGCATGAACCTTGGAGAAGCTTAGCTGTCACCTCGGTGCAAATGCAAATAAACGTGATCCTGGACTGGTGCAGACATGGATGGGTGTTGGATTATAAATAGCATTCAGTGGTACTCTAAATGGGGTCTGGGGATGTTCCAGGAGGTCCCTAGCAAATATAAAGTACACTATATTTGAAAATCACAGAAAGACAAAATTATAATATTAATCTTATATATTATAAATGCACCTAGTCTTTGTGTGTGCATGTAATGTACTCTGTAAGTCTCTTTACGTCTGTAATATAAAACAATTAACATGCTTACATCGCTAGCATTGTGCTGAGCGCTTGTGAGCTTGAGATTGTCTATTTTCATTTTTAGATGGAGGTTTGTAGCTAAATAGTGATTTTGACATGAGAACCACTGATGATAGCGGGCGGATGGATGGATGGATGGGGCACCATGCAGTGGTCCATCCCAGGCTCCCCATAGTGTCCTTGACCTTGAGCAAGACGCTGAGCCCCTAGTTGCTCCCGATGTGCAGGTTGGTGGGTGGGAGGGTGAGTGATGGATGGATGGAAGGATGGATGGATGGTCGGGGCACCATGCAGTGGCTCAGGCCGGATGGGAAAACTGTGAGGTTCCCAGGTCCATCCCAGGCTCCCCCATAGTGTCCTTGACCTTGAGCAAGATGCTGAGCCCCTAATTGCTCCCGATGTGCAGGTTGGTGTCTTGCAGGGTTTCCTCCGCCATCGGTGTATGAATGTGTGTGAATGTGTGAATGTAATCTACAATCTATGTAAAGCGCTTTGGATAAAAGTGCTATATTAATGCACCATTTACTATTATGGATGAATGGGTGGATGGGAGAGTGGATGGATGGATGGATGGGATGGATGGGAGGGTGGGGGATGGATTGATGGATGGGAGGGTGGGGGATGGATTGATGGATGGGAGGGTGGGTGATGGATGGATGGATGGGAGGGTGGGTGGGGGATGGATGGATGGATGGGAGGGTGGGTGATGGATGGGAGGGTGAGTGATGGACGGATGGATGGATGGGAGGGTGGGTGGGGGATGGATGGATGGATGGGAGGGTGGGTGGGGGATGGATGGATGGATGGGAGGGTGGGGAATGGATGGATGGATGGATGGGAGGATTCATTCATGGATGCATGAATGGGTGGATGGGAGAGTGGGTGGATGGATGGGAGGGTGAGTGATGGATGGGAGGGTGAGTGATGGATGGGAGGGTGAGTGATGGACGGATGGATGGATGGATGGATGGATGGGAGGATTCATTCATGGATGCATGAATGGGTGGATGGGAGAGTGGGTGGATGGATGGGAGGGTGGGTGATGGATGGGAGGGTGAGTGATGGACGGATGGATGGATGGGAGGGTGGGTGGGGGATGGATGGGAGGGTGAGTGATGGATGGATGGATGGGAGGGTGGGTGGGGGATGGATGGATGGGAGGGTGGGGAATGGATGGATGGATGCATGGGAGGGTGGGGAATGGATGGATGGATGGGAGGGTGGGGGATGGATTGATGGATGGGAGGGTGGGTGATGGATGGATGGATGGGAGGGTGGGTGGGGGATGGATGGATGGATGGGAGGGTGGGTGATGGATGGGAGGGTGAGTGATGGACGGATGGATGGATGGGAGGGTGGGTGGGGGATGGATGGATGGATGGGAGGGTGGGTGGGGGATGGATGGATGGATGGGAGGGTGGGGAATGGATGGATGGATGGATGGGAGGATTCATTCATGGATGCATGAATGGGTGGATGGGAGAGTGGGTGGATGGATGGGAGGGTGAGTGATGGATGGGAGGGTGAGTGATGGATGGGAGGGTGAGTGATGGACGGATGGATGGATGGATGGATGGATGGGAGGATTCATTCATGGATGCATGAATGGGTGGATGGGAGAGTGGGTGGATGGATGGGAGGGTGGGTGATGGATGGGAGGGTGAGTGATGGACGGATGGATGGATGGGAGGGTGGGTGGGGGATGGATGGGAGGGTGAGTGATGGATGGATGGATGGGAGGGTGGGTGGGGGATGGATGGATGGGAGGGTGGGGAATGGATGGATGGATGCATGGGAGGGTGGGGAATGGATGGATGGATGGATACAGATCATTGATGTGTACAGGCTGAGGGAAAGGAGGCGGGATGAGAAACAACAGGATGAATTCCTGATGAGAGCAATTGCGGTTTTCCCATTTGCCATGCCCTACTTACACCTTGATTACTCAGGCCAAAAAATAGATTAGCTTTGCATGTTTAATGCATGTGGATGCACGTACGGTAGAGTGCATGACAAAAGGTGTGTGTGTGTGTGTGTGTGTGTGTGTGTGTGTGTGTGTGTGTGTGTGTGTGTGTGTGTGTGTGTGTGTGTGTGTGTGTGTGTGTGTGTGTGTGTGTGTGTGTGTGTGTGTGTGTGTGTGTGTGTGTGTGCGTGCGTGCGTGCGTGCGTGTGTAAGCAAAGCATGTCAGCATAAATGTAACATTATTAGTACTGGCTATAAGCATGTCTGCATGTACACAGTAAAATCCTTAGTGTTATTTAAACTCTGACGAGTGTACAAATGGGACCAAATGGAAGCGTAAGAGTTGAATGAACACCTGTATCAATATACTGTATACTGTGTATAATGTGCACTGGCATGGTGTGTTAGTGAGTTAGTATGTGCCTCAGGCTTGGCGGTTATCATTAATCAACCCATGGTGACTGAGTTGCAGCCCTTGCCTGGTGAGGTTAAGTGCTACGCAGGGGTAAAAACAAATACATAGGTTTCTTTTTTTGTCTAGGTGGCCCAGCCTTACAATTTACAATTTAGGCATTAATTAATTAATCCAGAGCGACTTACATTAAGCAAGAACAAAAAAGCATGGGAATACATCACATAAAGAGCGGGGGCGGGCCTTGGTGTGTGTGTGTGCTGTTGGCCTGTTGCGTGTCCCCCCACTGTAGTGCGTTCATGTGCACATCTTGTTACCAGGGCAGACCGTGGGGTTTTCCACACCCAAATCACTGAATGCTCCTTTAAATAGCCCTTGTCATCATCACGGCTGTCCCGCTTAAATGGGCCATGACACCCTAGGCTGACTTTGTTAGTTATTTGTTTTCCACTTCCAGTGGAAAAACTACGGCAGGGTAAAGACACGGAAGGCAACACTGACCTTGCACACAGTGTAAGAAACACAGCTGCAGCTAATCAAATTAACAATGGGTGTGTTAGATTTGAGTTGTGTCAATAATGTCTATCATGTTTGCACATTGGCCCTTATGGCTCTGGACACCCCTAACAAAAAAATCTAGCACACTCATTATTAATTTGTTTGGTGCAGCTGTGTTGCTTACTATTCAGTCATGTTTTTAATCTGCTGTTTTTTGTGGGGTTTTTTTTAACCTGAACTGAAAAACAACACAATCTGCCTTGGGTTTCATCACCCTTTAAGTGGTTGTCACATAACGGCATAAAAGTACCATTATGCCGTCTGTGACAATCACTCTCAGATCTGTTTCTCTTGGCCGCTTCTCAAAACAACCTGTCCATGCTTTTAATACTGCTTGGACTATCAGGCCATAGTACTGTATATATTCTCCATTTGTTTATAATGAGTTTGGAGCTGCGGGTGTTGGTGGGAGATCTATAGGTGACTGGGTGAGCAAGCTAACTGTATTACGTACTCCTTGGGTCCCGGGGGCCATAATCCAAGACTTGCGTCGGGGGAACCACAGTTGGCAATTGCACCTTTCAATTGTTGCCGTAAAAACAAGCCGGATATTTGTACAAATGATGTACCTGCCAGCATCCCTAGTGAGCAGTACACCATTGGCCAGTAATACAGACCCAGATCTCTCTCTCTCTCTCTCTCTCTCTCTCTCTCTCTCTCTCCCTATCCCTCACTCCCTATCCCTCTTGGAGAGTGCTAAAAACTCACACACACACACACACACACACACACACACACACACACACACACACACACACACGTTCACTCGCTCGCACTGAGATGGTCATATTTTTTGATTGTTTCTTGGTCTGTGACCCACGGGGCTCTTTGCTTACCCCTCCTGTCAGTCATATCTGCAGCAAACAAAAAGAAAGCCAGACAAAGTAGCGAGTCAGCAGTTTGTGTTCTGCTGACCACACTGCCCCTCCACCCGGGACAATCAGGATGGGATGAGTTACGGGATGCCCTGGACACACATCACAACTCTCCATTCCCTGCGTGTGTGTGTGTGCATGTGTGTGTGTGCGTGTGTGTGTGTGTGTGTGTGCATGTGTGTGTGTGTGTGTGTGTGTGTGTGTGTGCGTGCGTGTGTGTGTAAGCAGACACACACGTACTGTACGCTCACACCCACACATAAATGTATATTTACGAAACTCCCTGTGGCATTTTTATTTGTACAGGCTCATATCCCGGCACTCACTAGTTTCGTGAGGGCCTTTTTTTGGTCTCTGTCTATATTTGTCTCCACCAGGCCGAAGGCATGCAGAGAGTATGTTTTGCACTCCGTCCGTGTGTGTGCTTCCTTCCTTCGAAATGGCAATTTTCATTGGCTCATAAAACCTTCATTTTTTCACTTAAAGAAACGTATACTTTCCCATGTCCGTATAGGTCCAAAGTTCACGTGTACTGTAGAACTTTTTGTGCATTTTGATCAAAGATCCTGGGAGGAGATGCATTTTAATTGATTTTCATTTTCGAAATGG
>NC_137870.1:19310945-19410945 GCF_963924005.1 Protomyctophum bolini | reverse complement strand
TATTCAACAATAAATGCTGGAATTTGCCAGGGTTCTGTCACTCCCAGGGCAATTCCAGCAGGCAGGGATTCATTGCTTTTGGAATTATCACGGATTTGGGCCACAGTATGGTTTGGATGGAAGAAAAAGGTTCCGGCTTGAACATGCAGCACAAGTTGCACAACCACTGTTCACCATAGTTTCATTCATGTACGTGCCTTTGTGGGTATGCATATTTTACATAATAAAATTGTGCACAATTTATATATTATAAGCCCGATTTATACTACCGCCTATCACGTTGCGCACTGAAAGTACCAGATCTTCAAGCTCACAACATGTCCCTGTAGGATACATTGTAAACTTGTAGATGTGCTACTTCCGGCACGAGACACCAACGCACGGCACAAGTATAAATCAGGCGTATGTCTGTGTGCTCGTGTTGAGTGCGCACACACGAGCAGGGAATAGGCACATGTGCAGGCATGCATGTTTGTGTGACGGCCTGAGCGGACTATAAATAGTATTTCTAAATCACAGCGGATGCCAGGGGAGGGACAGGGAGCAGTCACATATGAAATATGTTCAACGGCGAGAGAGAGGCAGGGCCCCGACAGCAGACACTAAAACACACATGCACACACACACACACACACGTGACTGAAAGATTTATAAGGCTTAGTTGGAACTCCCATGAAATGTGTGGTATAGGCGGGATGCTGACCTGTGTGTGTGTGTGTGTGTGTGTGTCTGGAGGGGGTATTTTATATCAAAACAGCTTTCCCTCTTTTTACAAGGACATTCTATTAAAGAACAACATATTTACAAAGGTTACTTGGCAAAAGGCAATACCTTTTCAATTCATTTTTGTAGTTAGAAGAAACAACATCAGGCAACAAAACAAGAGACATACAGACATGACATTACAGTACAACAAGATTGCAAAATAATTCAAGGCAATGCATTCTGTAGATTTAGTAGATTTAGTTTTTGCCATTTGTCGTACGACAGTATATACTAGAGCTATAAGTGGTTAAAGTGTTGTAGTACAGAATGCTGCATAATTATTTCCTCTCAGACACAGGTGCACACCGTGACAATAATACACGAGGACTCTGTGTGAGCCAGCTGACATTCTCCAGCTAGGACCGAAGGACTGACCTCCACTCAAGGTATACTGTGCGTCGGGTGTACAGTATACAACCTATTGTATTATTCTAATTCACTTAACTTAATGCAATATTACTGACTTACCAGAGCCTACACTGGTTCACCTTGCTATCACATTGCTTTCTGCTGTCCCTAAGCATGTGTGTGTGTGTGTGTGTGTGTGTGTGTGTGTGTGTGTGTGTGTGTGTGTGTCGTGCGTGCGTGCGTGTCATGCACGCATAACTGACTGCACTATACAATCATGTGTTAAATTGTTAATTTAACCACTTTCAACAAGCTACAATGCGTTGGGAATTCTGCAGAATTATGACTTTAGATTGCTAAATTATTTGTGTCAAATGTATGTGTATAATAGAAGTGCTTAACCCTCTAGCACCCAGAGTTGCTTTTTAGCTACAATTTTATTTTAATTAATTACTAAATTTTTTTTTTTTTTTCTGTTCTTTTTTCACCTAAATGTCATCAGTGATGTTCATTGCAATGCCAATTCAATGCCATTAGTCATGATATTTGCATATAAATACCCCCCCACAGAGGCTGAAATTCACACAAATAAAAAATGTTTGGACATTTTTTAACCTAAAACTTTTGACCTTTACCCTAATAAAAGTAGGTAAAATAATTGTAATATATGTTTTTTTGTGATCATTAGAATGTCTAGAACATGTTTTATTCATTATTGTGAAAGATATCCCCCAAATGTAAATTTTTAATTTATTATATTATTATATAATTATTATATAATTATTATAAATTTTTCATCAAACTTTATTTTTTTTAACATATTTTTAGTGTCAGTCCTAGTAGTACAAAGTAGTAGTAAGGTTGAAATCAATTTTTTGCAAGTAGAAATTAATGCGGGTGTTAGAGGGTTAAACTTTTTTCGCATTAGTAAATAAAAATAAATGTTTACAAAGTGATATGAATGATAGCACGTTATAGAGACATTTTTGTATTTGTATGGTGTGCCTTTACTGTACCTCTGCTGTAGAGATCAAATTAAGTGATACTTATTGGTGAAGGAATCTACTAACACATACTGTTAGTCTGACTTGTCAGATTATTCATTATCTGATACTAATAAAATCCATTATGACCTCATCATAATGCATGACCCCAGACCCGCACCTGGAATCATACATACCAGCAGATTCTGCAGATGATGAGTGTAATGTTGTGGCCTTAAAACTAGGTTAGCTATACAGTAGCCAATTTAAGCTGTAGCAGGAGTGAGCTGACGGTAGGGCTCTCTAGGGCGCTGCCCTGGTTGTTTTGAAGATGCATGCCAGCCCCCACAGCCATCTGCAGTTTTAGCACCTCGCTAACAAAACCTGACAATCGACGCTGTGTCACAGCTTGAGTTAACGGGAATGACCTTGGATGCATATATCAATGGTGACGGTCCATTGTCGACCTGCTAAGTGTAGCCTATACTGTAGATGTCAGACGTTCCGTCTGAAGCAGTCTAAAGAGTAGGATAACAGTAACTAATGGATTAACGAACTAATTAAATTACAGAGGTGACGTATAAGGTAAATTCATAATTAACACTAAGGTTTCCCCATTATTTAAATAAATTAAATTAAAGTAAACAGTGCAACGTATATGCAAACAGAACAACATAGTAAATTAAATTGCACCAAAATAATAACGTAAAATAATAAAGTAAAATAAATCCTTTGTGGTACACTCAGTGAGCTAAATAAAATGTATGGTTCATTTATGTACCGCTCTTATTAAAGTCTCTCCTTGTCATTAATGAGGTAGTAAAGGACTACCAGCCCCCCCTCTGTTCCGGAGCAATGACCGTTTTTAGCCAAAAAAGTCCTAACTGCACTCATGTGTAAAAAATGCACCTTCAAACTTTCAGATACTGTTTTTCTCCCAGTGTGGAGGAAGAATGATTAGGCTTTTTATTGTGATCTCTCGCCCTTGAAATATATAATCGTTGGTTTCTGTTGTGTTTGAACAATAATAGCAGGCTCTCAGTAAAATCTGGTCACATATGGTGCGCTGTGTGTGTGTGTGTGTGTGTGTGTGTGTGTGCGTGTGCGTGTATGCGCGTGCGTGCGTGTGTTTGTGTGTTTGAGGTAAATCCTCCCTCATGTCCGGAGGACTCTGTCATTGTCATTCTTGTCCATTCCATATTTCTCCTCCTCGCGCACCGGGGACGTTTTATTTTATTTGGCTGCCATGGGCCAAGGTCTGTGTGATTGATAGGCCCACATCAGCCTCTCACTGCCTATTTATCAAATGACCAGTGTTTAGGATAGGTAACACACACACACACACACACACACACACAGTAATTTATATACAGGTACACTGATGTACACATGGACAGAGACATGCCTGAATGTTTTCACCAACAAATACTTCAAACATACAATTTTCACCCTGGCATTAGGCTACTGTTTATTATGTTGATAGCATGCAATCTCTACAATATCTATGAGCTTGTAGAGTGGCTGATGTTCAAATATGTACAGACTGGAAAAGAACGCTCCTCGGAGCGCATATGGCCACCAGCCAGGGCTGTGTACATTAAGTCGTGGGTTGCAGCTGTCAGGACACAATGCATTTCAGGCTTTACAGTTATTATTATTTATATAATGAGCCTTTTATATCACAAGCCATACAGCATGTAATGCAGCTGACGTCAGTAGCCCGTGTGCTGCAGCAGCAGTCTCATTACAGGCAGACAATGTTTATATTGCTGAATTGTTGTGCTCTATTGCTGTACTGATCTGTGTTTTGTCCTCTTGAGGTTACTTCGCAGAAACATACATCTGTAAATATCTTATTTTATTGTCATATACGGATGATGTTCTACTAAAGCGAAGCGAAGCAAAGTGAGCCGTGTCCCAGTAAAGCTAAACAGTCATCAGTCTTTCTATTAATGTTTTCCACTGCATGGAAACTTGTATATACTGCTCCTAGTCCTACATTGACTGTCACATATTAACCAGTAAGGCACCTTCATTTAGGTGAGAGCGACCGCAGGGCTGAGCCACTCTCCCGGAATAATGCCAGTTCATTATGTCAGCACTGTCATAGAAGTTTCAATGCCTACAGCATTGCATTGACAATATTCATAGCTGTAATGATTTAATAATGATTTAAAAAGGCTACTTTGTTCAGCTGTCTATGTTTATTAATGTTGGTGGTGGAATAATATTTCTGGGGGGGGAGGGGGGGGGGGAGTTGGTTGGTGCAAAATAGATGGCCTGAAAAGAAATATGCTACAGTTTCACTAATACAGATTGTAGAATGCAGGTTTGATACATTTCACCTGATAATTTTGCATAAAATCTCAAAAGTTGGGGATTTGGGGGTTTTCGGGCATAAAATTAAATACATTGTGCACATCCACATTAATAAACACTGTAGAAAGGTAATTTGATGCATTTAGACCAAGCATCTTGCATGAAATATAGCATAAACTCTATTTTGGGTGGATTTTTAATGTTTCAGGCATTAAGGGGTTAATAACTTTCTGAATCTATTCTGCAGTTAACTGACTGAACTGCCGACGGTCACAAAACAAAATGACCGTAACACTGTTAGTTGGAAAATGACTTGACAATAATCAATCCTGCAGTACAGAAGGGGTAAAATGAGGCTGAAGCTTTAATCTGCTTCGGGTTTAAAACATTTGATGCTAAAGACGAGAATACTCGTCCTATCAAATAAAACCGCTTTGTGCTCAGGTCGAGTATACTATAGTTCCAAGGCTTTTTATATTGATATAAGAAGGCCCTGTTGCTAGGTCTGGGCCCTGTTTGGGTGAGCGCACATCCATTAGCTTCTGTTTTAGCTGTGATCTTTAGACGCTGTTTTCTCAGAAACTACAACACAAAAATAATTGTGTTGTTTTACCTATGTAGTTCAAGAGTTGTAAGCCAAAATGATATAAGTGACCTGGTACCATTGTACCACCATGAGTCAATTTGAAAATATTCTTCCTGTCTTCCTGCCCTGGGAGTGTGCATGCAAAGTTTGATGGCAAATCTGTCACTGCAAAATCCTTAGTGGTAATATAATTCAGTTAAAGTCACAATTGTAACTGGAATACAATAAAGCTGAAGGTCATAAATGAATGATCATTGTGGTGTATCCACAACTGAAAAAAGTATTTTCTGTTTATTAAAGCACTCACAATGATATGATCAGAATACAGAGCTTAAACTTAAAATAAACACAAACTATAACTATCCCTTACACCCCCTTAAAGTTCTGAGTTTGTGTGTAATGCACGAGTGTGTTCTGTACAGTACTGTGTAGTATGTTGGACTAGGGTACTCAAACAGGGTGAGTTGATGAGGCTTTCTCACGCAACAGTAGTTTTTCTGTGTAGGGAGCCAAAATGTCCCACTTAGTTTGGTTTCCAGCAGCAATGGAATAGATTACAGGATCAGTGCTCCAAAGCACCAAATTCTATCAACCGTTTCTGCCTAACAACCCACATCACTATTAAACCTAAACCGCCTGCCAGAGCTGTGAGTGGTGCTGGGTAGAGAAACGCCCCCTGGGTGTATCTGGACCGACGCTGTTTTCAGGAAGCGGGATGTGATTTGTAACTATGCAAACGATGTAGTGATGTAGTGTACAGTACATTCATTGCAGAGAGGGGGGAGGTCACAGCTGAGTCCATCTCGCAAAGACCTACAGTAGAGGGTGTGCGGACAAAAATAAGATAACATAGAGTTAAGTATAGGGATTGGAGCAAAGACTAATGTGATGATGCAAGGGATACAAATCAACATGGGGAAAATATGATGACAGATTATTCATGTCACATGTCATGAGAAGAGCCGTGAGGCTCGAAACGTCATGTCCCCTGTGGTGAGAAAACAATATTTTAAGCTTTTGGAGCTCAGTCCAGTGTGCGGACCTTATTTTATCTACAGTATTCATGTCCGATGAGATGACCTTCTAGGTAGGTAGGTAGGCATGTACTGAAGCTATGTTTATAATGTGAAAGGAGGTAGAGCCTTTACACCATTTTCCGTACGTTTCGATCTCACACCATCTTCATCAGGTCAGTAGCCCTTGCAGTCACCTGGCTATTAGAGTGTCTGAGTTTACAAAATGAATGTGCGAGCCGGGAGAGCATTATAATGCCCACTTAGTTAATAGACAACATGAAAAGGCTGGGGAAGAGTGGAACTTTCTGTTTACATCATCAATAATGGCAAAGACTAAGGTAGCAGCTTTATAGCTACTTTTCTTTCCAATTTCCAACAGCTATTATATTGCAACAACTCAGCTCCACACAAGAGATAATATATAATGGCAAAGTAGTACGCTCTCTTGCAGGTTAACAGTGATGAGTGATGGTGTATGATTAAAAAACAATGAGGGTAAACTAGACTGGCTAGACACTAGACCGTCTAATGCATTATACTTTTTATTTTTACCTTTTGTGCCCAAGGTTGCAAGTAAAAATCTCAAAGCACACCTGTATGCATAGCGTAAATAACAATAAGTTCATAACATGTTGCTTACTGGGACGTATGTCAGGACTTGATCACCCCGGCTGGGTCACCCGAGTGAGGGGTATGATGTTGCGAGACCCAAAACCCTGATGACCTTGGGGTACATCACTGAGGATACGTCCCAGGTGCATCCATGTGATGTTTTTTCGTTCTTAGTTATTCTATTTATAGTGACTCATAGGAATAGACTATGTGACAACCGGGAATAGTCTGGTGGTTGTTGGAGGAAGCCCACGGGGAGTCCTTTAAGAGGGCCATACAAGGCACAAGCGGAGCCTGCAGCACCACCGTTACCCAGGTGGAGCCTGCAGAACCGGCTCAAGAATGCACCACTGCTGCATGAAGTGTCTGGTGCTGGGAGTCTGGTGCAACACACAGGTCCTGAACCTGGTGACCTGGTGAGAGCAGGAGTGGACCTGGTGAGACATAGGAAGGGCCCGGACAAGAGTCAACCCACAGAGCCTAGTCCTTCCACGCACCAGATTGGGCTACCCAGTCCCCGCAGAGTAGTTTGGGAGTGGCGGATTGTGTGGCCCTGGTCTTTCCCTAATGGGACTGATCGAGGGTATAGCTACTGGGACGTAAGCCAAGACTTGATCACCCCGGCTGGGTCACCTGAGTGAGGGGTATGATGTTGCGAGACCCAAAACCATGATGACCTTGGGATACAACACTGAGGATATGTCCCAGGTCCAGCCATGCAATGTTTTTTTCGTTCTTGCTCTGCAACACATTGTGAGCTTGTAGATCAGCTATGCTTCTGCCTTTTTAATAATATCAAGACAAAACAATGTCATTTTCAGCTATACAGTGTCCAAAAATGGGGACGCCAAGTCGAATGTTGTTAATAATTTGCCTTTGTATAAGGAAATGAGTGCGCACAAAGTGTGCTATATCATAAGCAGTACTTTGTGTGCACAAAATCCCAAAGCACAGCACCTGAACTTTGGTGTCTCAGTTAGAGTGGTCTAATGCAGTGGTTGTCAACCTGTGGACTGGGGCCCACAGGTGTTCCATTGATCCATTCATGGCGGAACACAATAAAATCAATGGAATCATTATTTAAATAAGCATGGCCTGATACGGCCCATCCATCTGTTCACACCAGATGGGTGGTCCCAAACACGTTTTCAAGTGGGCCCTGATCCAGAAAATGGTGGGAACCCCTGGGTCTAATATGATTTCAGCTAATTCCAACACTATTTAGTTTGGAGTGAGTTTCTTTATTGTGCAACACAGATGAAGTGTCGTGCAGTGATGGATTAGGTGTCGGGTGCACTGACGACCCCATGGTGCTGATGCTAATTGAGAGAAAAGTCTGGTGCGTTCTATACATAAGCTTCCTGGCATATACCCTTGAAAAGCACCGACGATCCCATGGAAATCACAGTCAATCAATAGGCAGAGTAGCAGGTGGTGAGAGATTACCCTGGATAATGATGACATTAAAAGGTTGGAAGAGAGATATAGAGGGAATAAGAATAAAGTGTGTGTGTGTGTGTGTGTGTGTGTGTGTGTGTGTGTGTGTGTGTGTGTGTGTGTGTGTGTGTGTGTGTGTGTGTGTGTGTGTGTGTGTGTGTGTGTGTGTGTGTGTGTGTGTGTGCGTGTGTGCACGTGCGTATATGTGTACAAGAGAGGGAGAGAGAGAGAAGTGGGGAAGAGGTGTTGAGGAATGCTAAAAGCCTAAAACGTTAACTGTCTAGGGTCAAAGTCACCTTGGTTGAACGAGACTCTCTCTCTCTCTCTCTCTCTCTCTCTCTCTCTGTCCTTCTATCTTCCGTCTCCTTTCCCACTTTCTTTGATTTAGCTCTCTGAATATAATACCTGTCTTTCTCAAATCTGTCTCCCTCCATAGCTCTATTTCTCTTTGGCGTTCTCTCCTTCTCTTTGTCTCTCCGTCTCTGTCTTGGAAGCCAGTGGAGAGCTACTGTAGGAGGGTGTTTATGGTAAAAAATAAATAATTTTAGCACTAAAGCCACCCACTGCCAAAGTGTTTCACTGGAATGTGTGCCCCGCCACGGAGCTAATTCACTTCATGCTCAGAATTGTGTGCGTGTGTGCGTGCGTGCGTGCGTGCGTTTGTGCGTATGTATGTGTGTGTGTGTGTGTGTGTGTGTGCACGCTCACACTCACGTGCACACACATACATACGTATACACACATAATACATGCATATGCCATAGGCATATCTGCAAATGTCTGTATCCGTGTCATGTATTGTGTATACTTGTGCATTTTCCCGCTGCGGGCGCCGGTGCAAATGGATGCGTTTCAAATTTGATTATACCAGTAGGCCTACAGTATGTCCTGTCTGCAGTCACAGGCAGTAGTCCTACTCGTGCGTGCGTGCGCGTATTGTGTGACTGGATGTTGTTGTGTGTGTCTAAGTGCAGCAGTTGGTTTTAAATCAAGGCCCTTTAGCAAGCGCTGCCAGAGATGTTGTGTAACAAAGCGTAACTTGACAGACAGGTCCTACATGGAACGGCAGCGACGCTGTGCCTTTTCAAGTGGAGTGTGCATAATGTCGCCATTACATCATTTTAATTTGCCACCCTGTATGCCCTCCTCTCCCCCATTGCTCGCTGTTTATCTCTTTTTGCCTTTCTCTTTCTCTCACTTGCTCCCCCCCACCCCCACACACACACACACACGCACACACACAGAGAGCCCTCTTTATCTTAAGCTGGTTGGCACCAGCAGCCTCATTTTGAAGCCATTATACTGTTGTTTTGGAGCTCCAGCGTGTGGCTGGTTCCTGGTTGCAGTGGTCCGGTGCCAGCTCTCTGTTCTTGTGTTGTCTCACGGATGTGCCAGTGCCTGGTCGTACACCAGGGGTAAACAGGAACATAATGAAGACAGGACAGAGAGGGAGAGATGCAATATCAATATCCTACTCTCTAAACTTTAAAAGTGTAACATGTAAATAATTACTTCAGAGCTCAGGGGACCCAAAGAATGTTCTGCTCACCCAAATATAGCTTGGGCTAAACCTCACAGACAATGGCTGGGTTTCCCAAAGAAATGTTGTGTTGCACGTACGTAGCTTGAACACACCCCTCTAGGCCGCACACAGGCTTCTGTTTACCCCTAGAGGGGTGTGTTCAAGCTACGTTTGCATGGCAGCCAATCAAACACTAAGTCCTTTTTTGGATACCTGTCCTCATTGTGAACGTAAGGACTCCTGCATGAATACATTTAGAAGCAAACCTGTTTCCTCTTTAGCCTACACATACCTGTCAACATGTGGCAGTATAGTTAAACCAATAGTAAAATTAAACAAGGGCTGTTTAGGCCATACATACCGGTACATATATATATATATATATATCAGAGCATGTGAGCTGAGCGGAGTGGAGCGGAGATTGACTTCCGGAGCGAGAACTGTCCTCCGCTCCGAGCCGCTCAGTGCACACGGCACGCCACTGTGCAAGCTTGGCTAGCAGTTTACATCAATCATTGCCTCTCAAGCAGGCCCGGCACCACGGGGGGGTAAAGGGGATGTTTGCGCCCTTAAATCAACCTCTTTGCCTTTGTGCCCCCTCAAAAATCTCAATACCCTCTCAGTCATTTCATCCTGGCGCCGGGCCTGCTCTCAGACTCAAGCCCAGCCCCATACGCATAATCTGTTTCACGGACTGTCCATGAGAATAGACAAATCACCAATGCACCGCTCATGGCGTGTCGACAGTTTACATATCTGTTCTTTTGGATTTGGACACATGACGATGGGCTACAACAGAGCATGTGAGCGCGAGCGGAGCGGGTGGATTTTGAAGTGAGCGCGGAGCGAGCGTAGAGCGGCGTGGGGGGAGATGAACGTGAACGTGATATATATATATATAATATATATATATTTATTATTCTTTTTTTATTATTATTATTATTATTACATTACATTTCAGAGGCGAAGTGATGTTGGCAAGGTAAATGTAGGCCTATGAAAACACTACTGTCCCATTGTGCAAGTGAAGTAAATGGAATAACATTCGATTGTGGGTTAATGGCCTAGACGTAGGCCTAGTTAAATGGGAGGCTATTGTGCAGTCAAAGTTACGAAATACAAGCTAGTTAATTCAGCATTATTTTATTGACCAATATGCCTCAGGCCTACCATTGTGTGGCACATCTATGCACAGAATATCTATGTTCACAGTGAAAGGGGGTGTTGTTGAGAAGAACCACATACGCATACTCACTATGCATATTTCATTTGGAAAACCCAGACGTTTCAGTTGCTTTACTCTCGTATAGCTACACATACACAAGCTGTTTGTCATGTAAATGCCATTAATCTGATCTAATTTGAGCTATACTTGGCTCATGTAAAATGCATGATTGATAATGCTACAGTCACTTACTGTAAAACCCATGTTTTTCTTTTCTTTTTAAATAAAGATGTTTCCTATGAAGTAAAAGGATGCTGAGGCTTGCGTAGAGATTTATCCTAATCCTGACCAGTGAAAGGTCAAGAAAGCTCCTTTGAAGTAGCAGACATGAGTCCCAGAGTCAGTGATGAGGACAACTCTCATTGGATAGGGCACCACTCTCCTTTGAGCCACAGAGTACATTGAGTCATTTTATGTTTAATCACGTCAACCTCTCATGCTCTCTTTGCATTTAAATAGGCCACAAACTACGCAGTAAAACCCTCAGTGTTAATTCAACTTGCGACGTAAAGATCTAACAGCCGTGTTAACCCATTTCCATGGGTTCTAAAATGTTTTCTCCTCACCACAAGAGGTACAACTACACTTTAGCACTATACCTGAGGAAGACATACACATGTAATACACTAATAGCCAACAAATTGTTCTTGTTACTGATTGTGTTCTGTCACTACTTGTTCCTTGAAGTGGTCAGAAATGTTTTGTGTTGTTCTTGCATAGATTTAACAACTTTCATTATGTAACTTAGATATAGCATTTTATGTAGACATAGCAGCACTATGAATAGTTTCATTATATAGATATTCCACTGTTCTTAGCTTACATATGATTCATGATAACAATTAGCAAGAGGCTAATCCCGAACCTTGTGAAAGAGGAGTTTGGCTACTGAAAGTTTGTGGTATTGGGCACCCTAACTGGGACAGAATAACAAGTAAGACGCGCAAACGCGGGAAGCGAACGCAGCTCGTACATATTTGGGTTTTGGACGTATAGCTGCTTTGGGGACTCATTATGGTTATGGCTGAGTCATGGTGACGTAACAGCGGGACAGACACACAGACAGACAGACAGACACAAGTAAGACGCGCAAACGCGGGAAGCGAACGCAGCTATACATCCAAATATGGATTGTGTTGCATCAATCACAAACAAATCACTCAGCTCCATATATGGGCACAACAGCGGGACAGACACACAGACAGACATGATCTGCTAGGTCTCATAGTAAGTGCTCATTGCATTCGCAATGATCTGCTAGGTCTCATAGTTAGTGCTCACTGCGTTCGCAATAACAGAATAAAGATCTTGTTTTTATTGTGACATGCTTTATAATCTGTTTATTGTTATAAAGCCATATTGATTTGTTTTAGTGCTTATGACTGCAGTTACTGTATAGTGTAATAAGCAGATTCTAATGCATTTATACTTATAATGTATTATAAAATGCTATAATACATTATGATTTCTGTGAATTATAATGAATATTAAGTATGTTTATAATGCTTTATAGACAAGAACATAATGTCTTAAAATAAAATGATTTGTATTTATTCAGCCTTTATCTATAGACAAGACAAGTCATTAAGAACAAAGTAATATTTGCAGTGGCAGCCTGGCAAATGGAAAATCCTCAGGAATGGGGTGCATTTTAATGAAGTTCTCACTGTGCCAAAGTAATGTTCTCTGATCATGAACAGACTAGTGATTCTGACAAAGGCACCATGGAGGTGATGAGATAGTGATTCTGTTTGAAGGGAATAATTCATTAGATATAAATTAATGAATAATAATAATAATAATAATAATAATAAATA
Source organism: Protomyctophum bolini (assembly GCF_963924005.1). NCBI lineage: Eukaryota > Metazoa > Chordata > Actinopteri > Myctophiformes > Myctophidae > Protomyctophum > Protomyctophum bolini. The sequence goes on along the minus strand of NC_137870.1, from coordinate 19,398,315 downwards.
ATAATCATATCTGTATTGTTAGAAAAATAAACATGTATTATGTTATACGTATACCATTGTTGTTTCCCTCTCCTGTAATGTCTGTGCTAACCCGGGGTTCTTAAAATATAAAAAAAAATGTCTGGACCAGAATGTTGGGCTGCTACGTGATTATTTCCAGATAACACTTGAAAAGTTGACACAGAAATGTGTGTTCTGAAATTAAAAAATAAATAATACAAAGAGGTTTTTGATTGATTGAAGTATTTATTAACAATATACAGAATAGGTACATTTCAAACACTGTGCCTGCCTGCCTGCCTGCCTGCCTGTCTGTTTGGGGTACCGACAGCTACAATACCACTGGGTGACCTAAAGTGGCAGCCTAAAAGGGCTTATTGCTTGGTCCCGTCGTTTCGCTGCTTACAGCTATATTTCTAGTTCTTCCTGAAGACCTTGTACTATTGGGATAAGTAAATATATCACATACGTATGAATACTGAATTACCTTGTGCTGTCTGGGGTTAAGCATTACTGTTGCATACGTTTATCATGTATTTCACTTTTGTAGAAGGGACTTCAGTTGCCAGGCAACGTGAAGTTAACTTGTACACTCTTCATTGTGGTGCAAACTGCGAACCACACAAAATGATGTATAATCACCACTTAGTATATTTCTATCATGCATGCCACAGGAGAGGAGAGAAAACAGGGTGAGTTTGTATTGACCGCATATATTTCTCAGTACATAAGCACATACTGGCACAAGAAATACTATGTGAGAATAATAGTGTTGAGAGGATTCTAGATGTCAACCATTCAGGTTAACACATTATTTTGCTATATATTTCTACCTGGATGAGCGAGGCAGACTGAGGAGAGGAATCGTTTGTGGTTACTAGATCCTTCAGGTGTATTCCAGTCCCAGATAGGGATTGTGGCTGTGCACCGGCTGACACTGACCACACCATGAAGGCTACATAAGCCTTTGGGAGCTGAGAGTACTCTGTACCGAAGCATAATTACTGATTATAGCCCTAGGGAGGAGGTTGTGAGCAGTGGGTGCACTAGGAGAGGATAAATTTAATTTGGGGGAGAGGAAACCAAGAGATTTGAGAGGAAAGGATAGCATAGGATTTAACAAAATAATGGGAAGAAGATTTAGGGAGGAAAAGGCAGAAGGTGACATAAATGAAGAGGAGACGGGAGGAGAATATTTGGAAGGGGAGTAGAGGACAGAACAAGGAGAGGGAGTAGATGGTGACTAAAATGCAAACAACAGAGATAATAGCTGAAGCGAGGTGGAATCATGAGATTGGAGCAGAGAGAACAAGGTGAGAGGAAGAGAGCATCACAGAGGGCTGCAGGGAGTGGGATCGCATTGTGTAAAATTGGACACGGTTCGACAACTCCTATATAGATTATGTAGCTTAATTGATAACCTAACCTAATCAGCAAGATAATTAATATGGTAATTGATAAGAAAATTAGATCAGGTGTTATCAGGTTTCAGAAGCCCCATAGCCGCGGAACTCCCACGTACTTACATACTCTAAATTGGTTTAGTGCACGTCAAGCATGCACGAACGCACATCTGAGTATCTTGCTTAGAAACACTGGCTTGGCAAAAAAGCTGACTGACTGACTGTTTGTCTGAACACAACATTAATGTAAAAGGTTGTGCACCACCTCCCACTTCTCACATGGCTTAATTGACAGGAGCAAATTGAAAAACGAAATGATTAGCCAGTTCCACAATCCCCAGGGTGTATATGTATCTGTATGTATTTATCCATTACCCTGATGACTCATCCAAATGATATTACGTTGTCGCATCGGTGAGTGAATTATTCTCCACGGCATTTGTCGACGAGTGTGCAGCTGAGCATTCCATAATATGATATATTATATCAAGCCTAAATTTTGACTTTATGTTATTAATCGCTTTGAAAGACGCAGTAGAGTCGGGGAAAGAAACTGTGCCGTCCTGATAATCCATTCCATAGTTATGTGCCGTTAAATGTGGCTTATTTTCACAAAAAAAACATCAGAAAACAGAGAAAAGTGGACTTTTTAAAAATAAATATTTTAGCATTATCCTAAACCAGCTGAAACAATATTGTGATCACGTGCTTTCTGGGTGTACTCTTCTTTGTTGATCCTGGGATCATTCACAGGCTGCGGTAGAGCACCCTTTATTGTAAACCACAGAAAACTGTATCATGATGAGAATCTCATCATTGGAAATATCATCATTGGCAGGCAATGAGCTAGCATTGTTTCTGTACTAATACAACAATTGTTTTGGTTTTGTGTGCGGGTTCTACTTGTCTTAAATTATGCCTTGTATTTAAGCCAGCGTCTACTCTTGATCTACGCTCCCTCTAACGTGCGTAATTAAAATAAGATAAGGTTGCAAAAGGGGTGAAGTGTCCCTTTTTGATTCAGTATTTAATATTTAAGTATTATTATTATTACAGTATATATTTAAGCCAGTGTCTTGTTTGACTGAACAATACCAGTCCCTGGATGGTCTCTTGTTGTTTATTCTCCCCTCTGTGGTCGACAGACAGCCTCCTGGCACCTAAAGTTCTGAAGGACCTCGAAAGATCATTAGGGTGTCAGAGGCACTTCTAAACAGGGGCCTGAACTTAAATGTTTAGCAGTCATGTACTCAGGGTTTGATTTGCTGGGGGGAAGCCTCTGCTTTTCATATCCCCCTTCTAGTCATACATTTTTGTCTTTGGTGGGGATATACCGTATAGTCGAACCTCAGATTAAACACGAGCATTGTTGATTCCGTCCGTGCCGTGGAACAACTGACCAGATCTATACTCTTGCAGGGATCCTGGAAATGTCTCCAAAGAGTGTCTCCAAGGGTCTCCTTCCCATATTTATATGTCATATTTTGCTATTTATCTATTGTTTTTATATATTTCTAGAATGATGGGTCAAACATGTAGAGGTTGAAATTGTGAGTCAATTAATGTCTGTTAGGTTTCCAGGCACTTTAGGGCCCGGCCCCATTCATTGTGGTAGCTCCTTGTGTGTCTACATTTTACTATTGTATTTACTATTCCTTTATTTGATTTCACATGATATTTATCCTGTCTTGGTACCATAAATAGTCTTAATTTTGATATATTTTAAAGTGATAACAGTTGACACCTGTATTCAATTGTACTTGATTGTATCATAAACCTCACTTCCTGTTGTCTTGTCAACGCTGAGGAAGGCCCACTAGGCCGAAACGTGTTCACTGTGTGTTCCTCAGAGGTAAATGAATCATGTGAAAAGGACATGTATTGAGTGCTGGCATTTTCTTATTTCTATCAGGGATCCTGGAAAAGGCATGGGAGTATGCATATCCGGTCTGTTTTGTGGATTTGGAGAAGGCATATGGACCGGGTCCCCCGGGAGGTTCTGTGGAAGGTAAGTCAGAATCGTTTCTGGTGGGGCTTGGCCTCCACCAGGGCTTGTCTCCCATCGTGTTTGTGATTTTCATGGACAGGATCGGTGAGCTAAGGGTTAAGATTTAATGGTCTCTTATTATAGTATGGACTGAGGTTTGGTCTGTGAATTATAGATAGCAGTATATTAAATATGGATGGGTCCCTCCCAAATGTATGCCACAGGAGTGAATGAGTAAGAGAACTTGACACACCAACACACTTGTGCAGCCTTGCACGCACGCACGCACGCAGTATGGAAAGTGATGAACCATACTGACACATTAAAGTGAGTCAAATAATGAGTTGTTTTCCTTTTTTTTCAAAGGACAGCTTTGTTGACTAGGTCACTGAAGTCTAAAGCTATATAACATAAGTAGATCTACTATTTTGCTATTTTGTAATAGTTTCACAAATGAATTGGTGGCAAGAAAGTTACAGATTACTGCACAACATACACACCATCCTAATGCTTTCTCGTGGCCATTTAGAAAGTCTGTGCTGTTTTCTTTGTTGACTTTCATCATTAACATTTGCAGTGAAGAACTAACCTTGAAACCATGCAACCATTACAAAGAATGAGGGTGGCAGTCCAGCATGGCCGCACAACAAAATGCTTTGTTGGTGAGGCAGATGGTGTCAGGACACGGTTTACACTTGAACCCTATACCATCTCTAGCTATTCAACATTTGTTGAATATAGGCAATAGAGACCTGCGGATGGCGGATTTAGACGTGGTTGCCGCGGGTAACCGCGGATGGTGCGGTTAATATAAATAGAATGATATAATGAATGCGGTTGGATAACGGCTGAGTTGTGTTACGAGTTACGCCCTCATATATTTCCATTGTGGTGTCCCAAGCCACATCGGATGATGCGGTTGGATACTGGCCGGACAATGGATTATATATATATATATATATATATATATATGTGTGTGTGTGTGTTAACTGCATTAAGCCTGGCATTCCTATTGTTGTTTTTATATAAGATATTTGAACTATTGTAAAATGTTTTAAAATCGTAAAAAAAATTAAGTTTAGGGATAAGGGCGCTCGATATTTAATCGACTGGCTAAATAATTTCAGAAACTAAATAGGACTAAGACTAAATGGTATGTTATTCAAAAGACTAAGACTAAGACTAAATCAAAATATTTTGAAAATAATAATAATAATAATGGTGTGTGTGTGTGTGTGTGTGTGTGTGTGTGTGTGTGTGTGTGTGTGTGTGTGTGTGTGTGTGTGTGTGTGTGTGTGTGTGTGTGTGTGTGTGTGTGTGTGTGTGTGTGTGTGTGCGCGCATGTGTGTGCCAGGAGCTAATTTTCGCAAACAAACGTTGCATGCACACTGCTAGTAGGCCACAGAGCAGTGAGAGCACGTTTTCTATTCATTTCATGCAAATGTTGCACCTTGGCTCTCTTTCTTTATCCTCAAACATCTAACTTGGGCTGATGACCCACTAATGTAGTAATTCTGTCCCATCTTGTCACTCCTAATGAGAATCTTAAAGTCTGCCACCTCCAGGTCCGACTCCCGCCTTTTCATCAGTGCCACCATTCCCCATTAATTATGGCTAGGTAATCAGAATGCTCTCTTTCAGGGTGTGCTCACCTAGCCTTGTCTTCCCAGACTTACCCGCAAGGCAGTGGGGCAGTTGGTAGACAGGGGGTAAGCTAGGTAAACTGTTATTGAAACAGGGGGAAAACCTGCAGCATGTTAGATATGGCTAAGTGCATGTGTGTTAAACACTAGTGTTGGGTAATGTTACTTTTATTATTTTTTTAAATATATTTTTTATCCCACGATTTTGTAACCCAGCAATACAATACAACGCACCTATACAGTATAGTTCATTTTCAATGAGACATGCGTTTTTGCTCTGAGAAGTCGCGGTGGGACAACGCAATCGTATTTACGTGAGTGCGGTCCCGTGAATTTGTTGCGCGCGTGCTCGTTTCGTGCACACGCCCGCGACCCACCAGACCTGGATTCGGTTTAGCTTTTTTTTAAAGCTTATTTTGTCGCGCCCCTCTTGAGCAGACCTGTAGCAGACCTGTCATTGATCCAGGCAACAACGTGTGCGTTCCTCGCTCCCCGTTTGCAAGGCCCTCAATGCTTTCCATCACAACATTGGTGGCAAGGATATTAGAAAGGCTTATGGCAGCTTGTACATGAGTGTACAAGGTTTGTAGAGGTCAGATCAACATAAGGAATGTCAGAACAAGTCAGCTCCATATATGGAGATCTAAGGGTGGCAGCAGGGACTAGTGTCTCCATATATGGAATGTGCCTTGAGTCAAGACACATTCCATATATGGCCAGTACAGAATTCATCCATATGTTGATCTGACCCCACATGCCAAAGCGCGAGCGTTCATAGCCAGATGCATGCACGTGACATCTCGCCCTCAGGGCGGACTGGTGTCCTAGCTGAGAGTTGGTCTGAATGTGCATCTCAAACTATGTTGGCCTTCATGATCCATTCTGTCCCTTCATTCAGTGAAAGCCGGTCCATTGCTGTCATGCACCTATATTTGAATATGGTTTATTATATGGCATATTTAAGATATTGAGATGTAGAGTTTGACACCGACCAACCACAAAGGAGAGTTACGGAAATCTCCACCACATGCACTTATTACACACTTACTTAGTAGGCCATTACCATAAATGTTAGCTTGGCATGAGACACTACAATCAATGGTTAATTGATGCCACTTAAATATATGGCAGAGGCAGGGAATGAGTCTGGGATATATAATTAGAAGCAGAAGTCAATGTAGCAGCTCAGTCATGCCTCGCTTTGTGGGTTTATACCTCTGACATACCGGTATCTGTTTTCTGCTCTTGCTCTCTCTCTCTCTCTCTCTCTCTCTCTCTCTCTCTCTCTCTCTCTCTCTCTCTCTCTCTCTCTCTCTCTCTCCCTTCCTTTCATCTTCACAGCTTTTTGCCACAGGCAGCGACAGCGTATGCAATGATGGCACATCGTCCTCTCACAGATTGAGGTCACATGTAAATTGCAGTCACATACCATACGTGCAATCACATGCAAAATATGTCCCACGAATGTGCCACTTGCATGTAGGGCCAGGATAGCAATAGCGACTTTAAGCAACGACGGCTACGGCAGTCGGCTACGGCAACCGGAAATGGATCAGTGCTCGATACATAAACCTGCTCTCCGTCGCAGCCCTTTCTACTACGGCAGAACCTACACTTGCACGTAGTGTCTACAACGTCATGTCATAACCATGTTTATTGAAATTATAGCCGTCATACATTTACACTTATTGCTCCATCACCTCTCTTATGCTGTGTAATGTGTTGGCATGCTCTGAATGAAGAAACAACAGTAATACCATATGTCATATTAACCATGTTTATTAAAACGGTTTTAGAATAACACAGATTGCTCCAGCACCTTCCTCTTTCCACTGCTGATCATGTCCAGCGCATACGAACTAAGCAATATCGGCAAGTTAGCTGATGCGCGACGGGCTGTTTAAAAAAATAGTTTGACACATGCTGCATTGACGTGTCACCATGGGAACCAATGTCGCCGTCGCAGATACCCCTACATTTTTATTGTTTTATGATTGAGTTTTAGTTTGAATGTCTTCTACTGTACATCTCACATTCAACTCTCTCCCATATCTGTGTACCTTATTGTAAATTGCACCATACATCTATTTTTAATAGAAGAGATAGGTCAAAACCTGTGTATGAAACAATGGGCTTTTAATTTGCAAGGTTATACATACAAAAATACGATGTGCGACCAAAACAATTGTAATTCCGAGTCCTGATTGTCCAGAGGTGAGAACGTGTTGCGTGATGACGAAACGCGTCCAGAAGAATCTTGATTTAATTTACCTGTTTGATTCCCATTGCTGCACGTTCCTCCAAACACATCTCATTTTAACAGAACTACTAATTTTTACTTAATCAGCACGCTAATCTGAAAACATTATGTAGGTTAGAAACAAGCCACATAGTAGCAAACATGCTTTTCTGGCCATCTGTGCCTCACTTGTAAACAAAATGACTAGACACGTACGTTGCGGATGTAGCGGATGTAACGTCCCATTGCCTGAAGCGACGAGATGCTCTGATTGGTTTAGAAACACACAGGCTTCTGTTTCAGACTGAAACTTCAAAAAAAATGACTGAAAAAGCCATTGCACCCCGACTTTTAAGTACAGCAATAAAAAAGTACTTTGTTACAATCTCCACCACAATGCTGTTATCTCTTGACATGGCATACTGTAGGAATGAGGAACAAGCAGTGCAATATACTATACTTCCTGTCATGTCTAATCTAATATTGATGTCTGCCCTACACTACAACTGCAATGTCAAATCTGTGGCACACATCGAATACACAATGACACCCCTTTTCTCCCTTTCTTTTATCATTTTGTCCAAGTCCCTATACCCCCTAACACATGGGCTCCATTTTCGTCACCGCTAAACGCCTTATCCATAAACTTCTTTGCCTTTTTTTTTACTATTTTGCAAAACATTTTTGAATAGTTAAAATGGCCAGTCTACAAGCTCACAACGTGTCAATGTAGATTGGCTAGTTGAACTATTCAAAAATGTTTTTTCAAAATAGCGGTGACAAAAATGTAGCCCAAGGTACTCAGTTTACACACCTGTTCGCAATGAAAATAAGCTTGCGTTTGATCGTTGTGACAGTGCCAGGTCCTGTATCTGCAATTGTGTCAGTAAAAATGTCAGTCAATCATAATTTTCTGCACTCACAATCCACGCAAATGCTACCTTCAGTTTGTGACATATATTGTATTGTACATGACATGGTTATGTATCCTTCAGAGCTCATGCCAAAATAATATCTCACCCTTATTATAACAGGGCTGTCTATAACACACAAGAGATGGTAAATAACCCACAAAGAGCCTCATCTTGGCGTTTCACGAGTCTCATGGGGTGGCGGTTTGACGTATTTCCATGCAACACCTACAGTATGGCTTTCGACATAATAATGCTTCCTCTGACATGCATCCTCTTTGGCATGCACATGCATCCTCTGCTAGGACTGGGCTTTGCATGCTACGTAGATGCACGTCAATCGTATTCTTCGCAAGTTATCGGGCTGATGTCGGGCCTCTGTAGGGGCGGCAGCGACTCAGGGGTAGAGTGGCCGGTAGAGCGGCCACATGGGACCCCTGAGCATCATGGCGAGTGTGACTTCAAAAAGGAATGTCTGTTGTTGCCTTAATTTAATATCTCCATAAGATGCTGTTGTGTATGGTATGCGTGCCACTCAAAACTGTGGCAACAAAACAAAACAATGATGGGTTGGCAATACATGCTGTGTGTGTGTGTGTGTGTGTGTGTGTGTGTGTGTGTGTGTGTGTGTGTGTGTGTGTGTGTGTGTGTGTGTGTGTGTGTGTGTGTGTGTGTGTGTGTGTGTGTGTGTGTGTGTGTGTGTGTGTGTGTGTGTGTGTGTGTGTGTGTGTGTGTACAGTATGTTCCTTAGGCAGTCTAAAGTCACATTCACATGGCAAATACATTAGCACTACTGTCATCAAATCTTTATGTGACATTTCCAGGATATTGCATGCAACCTGCACATGCTTGAGGACAAACACGCACTCACTAACACACACCAACGTACTGACCAAAACACACAACAGCGTTATTAGAAGGCAATGATAGCCAATCAGAATGGAATATGATAATTTGACTGATACAGTACATGCGTATTACATGACTCCAAAGCAGAGTGTTTATAAATAAATGCTAAATGGCAGAAAAGCTACAGGCGGAGAAGGGCATCTAGGTATGGGGAGTTGCGTCATGATCAGGGCTGCCTAGTCTCCTGCGGTATCGACCACATCCCCTGCAGGACTCCTGCATTGGCATTTCTCCTGGATTCTCCAGAACACATCTACTATATTAAAAAAGGTTATTGGGGGTGATTGCAGTGCATGCAATCATACAGATATGTTCACTTAAATTATAAATTGTTGTTATTAAAGATGGGTCTTTACATTGATTCAGTCAGTCATCAAATACATTTCTGTAGGCCTGTATACATTTTGCGTGTGAGGGGCCTATTTTACAATCAGGGCTGCCAATATTATTTAATACGAATATTGGGGCAAATTCAGGTCACCACATGAAATTGGTCTGACGTAGGTTTAATGAAATTCATTGATTTAACCATGCAATCTTCTGAAAGGCTAAATAACACAAGACTACTGTTTCAAAATCAAATAATACAATTATGTCACAGCAGTGGTGAAACCAATATTAAGACTGCAATTTAGTGCATCAGATCACTCAGGATAGGTCTACAAGATGTAAATTAACACAATTTACTTTTTATTTTTGTATGTTAATTGTACTTTTTTTAATACTGAATTAAAAAAAAAAAAAAATAATAATAGTAGATCAAGTCATGACATACGCTTAATAAGTAAATTTCCTGTGTATAGGCATCACAGTGGGAAAAACACAAGGCTTAAAGAAGGTCCAAGGCAGTTTTGTTCAGTTAAGAAAATATTTCATTTCATTGCGAAAGCAGTGAGCACTTACTATGAGACCTAGCAGATCATGTCTGTCTGTCTGTGTGTCCCCCTTTTGTGCCCATATATGGAGCTGAGTGATTTGTTTGTGATTGATGCAACACACTCCATATTTGGACGTATAGCTGCGTTCGCTTCCCGCGTTTGCACGTCTTACTTGTAATAGAGTAAGGATGGAAGTATGTTTGGGCTTTATGTGACGTCACAGCCCCTGTAGTTTGGCCTAGGCCTGTGTGGTTTGTTAGTTAGGCCTATGTCTTCGCTTCCCACAGGTTCTGAATTGCCAATCAGTGCATTGGGAGCACCTGGCCAGTGTTCCCAGTGTGCTCTATAAAGGGCTGGGAGTGGGAGTTGGCTGGCCTCACTCTCTCTCTCCTTCCATGAGAGCAGCAGCAGCATGTGTTTGCAGTGCACCATTCAACACCCCATGCTACACTCATTTACACTACTAATCTACTGAATAACACACCCCACTTAGTATGTTAGTATTGTTTGATGCATATTAAGTTGTTTATGAAAAAATATATATTTTTTTGTATTTCCATTTCTGCTAAGCAACAAGCTATATGCTTAGATGTTTTCTATTTATATTAGGATACATATGCGTGACTGTAAAGACGAAACGGAAGTGGGGAGGAGGCTCCACTTCCGCTTTATATTTGACTCATGATAGCTTTTCCATTACTCCAGACTGTATGACGGAAGCATTTGGAAATTGCGAGAGGCAACCTTCTGGCAACGCGAGACTACTCATAACAGACTTTATTCCTATTGGAAATTAAGTCGAAACCATAAAAAATCCCTTTGGTGGCCCGGGCAAGCAAGCGGTCTGGGCAACTGGGCTGGTAATCCGGCGTGTCGTGGGTCCCGACGACCTTTGCTGCTTGTCTCCCCGCCCATATATATATGATTATTGATTGATTGATTTAGCAAAAACATTTTTATTTCTCATTTCATGTGGCTAAAAGCTGCTCTCCTACCCCCGCATTGTCCGTTATCAGAACTCGATACACCCTATTATCTTGCTGGGAACATTTTGAGCATTCACTTACCTTTATTTCAGAACACAGATGGATTGGACTGAGGGAGATCAGTCGGAATACCAGTCTGCTCAATCATTCTGACCTTCGGATACCGTGGTTGCCTGCAGAGAAAATAAAAGAGAAATTGTAATTAAATCTGTACGGTATGTTCCCCGCTGACTCTTGCAGTGATTAAATGGCAGTATAGGGACATGCATACTTCTTTCACTGTGCGTGCTGTATCCAATACATAGTTTCACTTTGATTTTGAACAAATTCCACCCATATGATACACTTTCAAGATTTGCTGCATGCAGTGATGGTCATATCTTTTATTATTAGGTATTTGGGGATTTTAGCAACCTGAGGTGTAATTCCTCATATTTTGATAATCTCAGTATAGTAGCCTACCTACAGTAAACATGTTGTCCCTGACCCTGTAGAATTCAGCATCAGTGAATGCTGGCAATTATTAGCCAAAGAAAGAAAGGCCAATAGAGGAACTCATAGTTCCTTATATAATATATAGTAGCCTATGTATTTCACTTTTCTGAGAAAACATTTTTGTTCATGTCGCACATGAACATATTTGAAGGATTTTCACTTCAAATGTTTATTTATTTTTCAAGTGGTACATAATGCAACTCAGTTTTCATAACCAGGTGGAGCATGCATTAATTCCAACTTACATTGTTCCCAAGTAGGCCCGGCACTGTCCTACCGTAATTTCCGGGCTATAAGCCGCTACTTTTTTCCCATGCTTTGAACCCTGCGGCCTATACAACAGTGCGGCTAATCTATGGATTTTTACAGATTTTTACAGATTTTCTCAGCATGGCCATGTTTCAACTTTCAAGTAACATTCGAAGCTTCACCTTAAGAATTGTTTTAGCAAGTGGGTTTTCCATTATTACCATAATTGCTTAATATCAGGACAATGCCATTCATGATTCTGAAAGTGTACTATACTGTATATGTTCTATTATGTACTAGGGAAGGAAGTACCTTCTCTAGTTGGACAGTCAGGACTTTTGTAAACACTTCAGCATTGTTCAGGGGACTCAATCAATGATAATTGCTCATGCCCATGTGACCTTTTTTCAGGTTTCGGGAAAAGTCATAATTTAGTGGCAGAATGGACTGGATTTCTTTTTTTAGCTCTGGATTTTGTTTTTCGGTGTAGTGCATTGTTATTAATTTCTGGCATAATTATCTTGACTCCAGGTTTTTAAGTTTTACCAGTAGATATGTTTCTCTTTCTTTGTATAGGCCCTACTGACGTTTGGCACGTAGCCAATTATCTGTCCTCTGCAGATGGCTTTGAAAGCTTCCCAAGTTCCCAAACTTGTTGTTTTAGTGTGGTTATTGAAGAGCTAAAAGTAATCGAGGTGTGGGGTCAGAAATGATAAAGCTTTGACGTGTTGTATCAATGATATATTATTCACAGTGTGGTTACTACTGTATAGACAATAGGAGATATGACATTCTTTATTGTGAAATATGTGCATTAAAGTATAGACACCAAAGACACATTATATGGTGAAAGTAGAGATTATATTTTCAATGTATTGTTCTTCTTGCTATTCTTCCATTCATTTTCTTGGCTATTTTGTGTCATCTTGTTTATATACTTCAGTGCATGCCTGTATGACCAGTGAGTCCCCAAAACCTCAATATACATTCAAAAGATAAATAATTGTCTATATGATTTGTTTTTTTTATGATGCCACACTTCATTTTTGCCTCCTATATTTCCAGCATGTAAACATCAGTAATCATCAGAGTTGAAGTTACAGCTTGGTCTGGCTTTCCCTCTGTCATAAATCAGGCTCTGTGAAGTGTGACATTTCCCAGTGCATGGCTGGTAATAAATTACTCCTATAGTGGCATCATACTGCCTTAAGGGTATTTTATGCTTCCTTGCATGACCCTTTTGACAATTCGCTCAACAAAAACGATGTATTCCGTTGAATGACAAGTGATAAGCGAATTAAGACTAGATTGACCTTTAATCGTGTCCACTTACGTTCAACACAGTTTCACGTCACTATAACATTAGGATTTCTTTCTGCAGACTGCAGCCAATAGCAGAATACATATTATGTAGCCTGGATGACAGCAGACTGCTGGGCGAGCACTGGCGCTTTGGAATGGGGGATCTTATTGTGTTGTGTTCTATGTAGCTGTAGTAGCTGCTACTTCGGTGGCAGCTAATGGGCCCCATCTGAATAAATAATAAAGAATCAGATCAACATATGGAATGAATTCTGTACATGGAGATCTAAGGGTTTGAGGTGAGATGTAGAGTTTCTAGCCAATATTGATGACATCAGGCATATCCATATATACGGGCTTAATATTGATGAAATCACATTTTGTCACAAGGCATGAACATATAGGGCGTGACTGACTGACTGACTGACTGACTGATTGATTGACTGGTGCGAAATCCTTTCTAATGAATGAATGAAAAGCCTCTTCTGCTGTAATATTCATTGTCAGACATCATTAGAAAGCGTGTACGTGTCTGAAATGTAGGGGTAAACAGGTACAAACTAAAAGTAAATCGTATATGCTGCTGTTACAGATATGCTACAGTATGTGATAGCATATTTGGTAGGCACTAGGCAGTGGCTAACAATCCACTGCCAAATGATGTACTTCAATGACACGCTCCGTTTCGATGCTGAACGTGAAATATCCATCAAAGTTAACAAAGGAAGATTTACCATCTGGGGCTTATTGTCTGCTGTCACATACATCCACGCTTCAGCTAGCAGTGGCAAACTGTCGCTCACACCCCTTCTGTCTCAATATTCTCCCTTTCTCTCTCCTCTATCGCTCTTTGTTGTGTTCACTCCATCCCTGTCTTCTTCCGTCCTTCTGTCTCTCCACGGCTTTGAAGAGCAATGATTAGTAAATGATTGCAGGCTGGATGATTGAATGACACGGTTGACATTTTCCTCATCAATGCTGTGCACTGGAAGGGAAGGGAGACGCACTGACCTTCCCCCGCAACCAGATTGCTGTATTGTGTGAAGGCATTTTACGTGGCTGCTTTCCTGTGACTTGTGAGGAACACTATACCATATATGCTCTGTTGTTGACCTTTACCTGCCAGGTGCAGAGTATGTGTGTTACAGTGTACGTTACTGTGCGTGTCCGTGTGCGCGCGTGTGTGTGTGTGTGTGTGTGTGTGTGTGTGTGTGTGTCATGTTTTACTAGCTTTGTGGGCACTGAAACAAAGTCGAACTTGTGGGAGCATGTTCTGGCCGCCATAAGGAACATTGTTGTGAACATATTCTTTGTTATGTTGAGTAGATCCTCAAGAAACTATTTTCTAATAATCTATAATCTCTATTAAGACTTGAGTTTGGTGTGACCCACCCGGGTGGATTGTATTCACAAACTCGTACAGGGGTCTGTAGGCTGCTTCACAGAGCTCGGGTCCTGGAAACACTGAAGGGGACAAGAGAAGGTGAGTCAGTGGCAGGTAGACAGAGGAGAGAATAAAGTTCAGTAAGGGCGTGTGAGAACCTAAGGCTGGCTGTCTAACTTTACCAACCGTAGACTGGAGACGAATTGGCGCCGAGCAGCAGGCAGTCATGGCTCTTGTAGCCTCTGGAGCTGATTGCTGACGCCGAACAGGAGTGTAGATGTGTGCTGTGCAGTGCTCTGGGACCCTCTGTTGGCACTGACGGGCACAGAGCACTCACAGCACATATATGTGGAGTCAATGGGGAGCGAGACGTAACACAGTCAAGCACTGTTGTTGATTTAATCGTGCATGCGTGTGTGCGTGCCTGCTTCCGTGCATGTGTGTGCAGGGGTTAATAGGTCAAACACATTTCGTGCTCAAACAGACAGAGAGACACACACGGCTGTCCTTGGGGGGCGGTTAGCACCACTCAAAAAGGTCTGGTTTTTGTGTTGGTATTGAAATTTGGAAAATATTCAGCTTACAATGGGGCATTTGTTTAGGGTGAGGGTTAGGGATCATGGTTAAAGTGAATTTTGAGCATTGTTGCAATTTAAGCAATTTGACATTAAAAAGTTAAGTCAGACTCTCCAACTCCACGAATATTTACCAGGGCACGTGGACTAATAATGCATGGCAGATGAGAACACAATTATGATGACAATTAAAATATGAATAGTAACACGACAATAAAACACATCCAATTATCTGGAAACGGAGAGCTTGTACGTATGTGTGTCAAAAGTGCAGTAAACAAAATAACTGCACAAAATCAACACATTTTTTACGTCCTTAGAAACATTATCTTCCATCTAAAACTCCCCTCCCTCCCTCACTTGATCTGTGTGCTTTCTTTGGGAACAATACACCAGCTCACCTCAACTGCACAAGCACATCCTATCAAGCATAGTTATTTTCATACAGGAGCTGTACTATGGATGCCACAAGGGTCTGTAAGGGTCCATTTGGTTCCATATGTATGCTTTGAGAGTTAAATTAACACTGGCAATTTCACGGTGTACTTTTTCTTGCAGGCAGATCACTGACAGAGCCTGAGGCGAAGTATCTCCACATGTTGTCTAGGAAAGAAAATGAAACGAAATCTACCCTTAATTAACACAAAATAAATAATGTTTCTTTCAAGTTGTTTTTCTGTTGAATTAAAATTAAGGAAGAGATTTAAATAAACAATCTATATGAACTCAATGCACTGTATACAAACAATACTGTATGGAGACTTACACATTTTCTCATATCACTCACACGTTCTCTCCACAGAATTTGCGAGTAATCCCATGTGATCAGTCTGGCAATGCCAGCTAGGGTTGTGCAGCATACCCCCCATCCCCCTCTCTCGTTTTCCTTTTCTGGTGCTGAGTACAGAAAACAGTTAGGTATTAATTACAGCTTGTAAATGAAGCTTTAATCTTTCTTTCAAATGAGCAGCTTGCCTAATGCCTTGTGGGACGCTCCCAGGTGAGTTATGGCCCTCCCACACCCGCCTTTTCCTCCTCCCACAGACATTTCACTAAATGGGAGACAACAGAATGCGATGAGGTATCATCAATCATTACAAGCGGTGCATCCAAATAAGAGTTACGCTGTTGTGTTCTTCAATTGTGTGTGAGATAGGGAAACACAGACAGACTACCCTCGGTACCCAGGCTTTTATTTTAGTTTGCATTCGGCTCAAAAATGAAAGCCTGGGGAAACACATTGGGAAATTTCGCATAGGAGGCCCACTTCCTTGAATTTTGCTAAGCTAAATGCACTTTTAATTTGGTGACGTCAGTGTTATCTGCTGGGGGGGTTGCTGCAGACAGACAGACAGACAGACAGACAGACATACAGACATACAGTATACCTCTTGTCAGTGTGTCTTCAGTTCAAACTAACTCGCTGCATATAATTTAGCTACATTTTAGCGCACACTATGACTGTTAAATAATAATTATGCAACTCCTTGTTTGTCTGGGTTCGTGACTCTTCTGCCTGCTGTGTGTGTGTGTGTGTGTGTGTGTGTGTGTGTGTGTGTGTGTGTGTGTGTGTGTGCGTGTGTGTGTGCGTGCTCGTGCGTGCACGTGTGTACACCCTGATAACAAGGTGTCAGGATTCCCCAGGGGTAGATTTGCACTACAGGAGATTTTGGCTGCTCTTCGGATAACACTCATCGGATCAGATAAGAAATACACACAGCGAAGATGATGTGGGGGGTGGGGTGTTTGAGGAGACTCACACACACACACACACACATATACACACGCACACATACACACACGCACATGCACGCACACACACACACACACGCGCGCGCGCACAAACACTTTCTCTCTACATGACATTTTGTTAGCAAGGTAACACAGGCAGGGGAATAGAGAGAGGACAGAGGGGGGAGAGTGTGTGTGTGTGTGTGTGTGTGTGTGCGTGTGTGTGTGTGTGTGTGTGTGTGTGTGTGTGTGTGTGTGTGTGTGTGTGTGTGTGTGTGTGTGTGTGTGTGTGTGTGTGTGTGTGTGTGTGTGTGTGTGTGTGTGTGTGTGTGCATGGAAAGAGAGAGAGAGTGAGTGAGTTAATGCTTCACGCCCAGACTTCCGTTTACACGGTACACATTTAGCCTTCAAAAGGCAGCCCACAGGGGCTAGAGGGTCTGCTTCTCTCTCTCTTTCTCCTACTCCGCCTGTCTCTCTCCTTGCTCGTCCCCTTTGTTCTTGCTCTCCTTTGTGATGACCTCTTTGTGTCTCTCTCTCTCTCTCTCTCTTCTTCACTCTCTCTCTCTCTCTTCTTCACTCTGTTTGCCTTTAGTTTTCCTCTCCTATATCCCTCTCCGATCTCCTCTCTTCTTATCACTTTACACTACACGGACAAATCCTCAGACTTCATTTAACTGAGAGTGTAAAAACATTGTTACGGCGGGGCTCCACTGCAGCTATCGGCGTCGTGTCAGCGTCGGAATGTTCCCTTTTTAATCAATGTAGGGTTTGTGGCTCCACTGCCGGCATTGCATTGTGTTGCGCTGCGTTTGGTCACACCGCCATCCAGACGGTCCAGTCATGTGCCTCACCTGGCTTTCCACCTTGGAGGAAAGCCAGGTCTCTGTTGCAAAAGTTCTGTGTGAACCGGTCTGGAACGGATGATATTGTTACGTCATGTTGTAGGCCTAATATTGTTTTGTAGTCATCAGGCAGGAACTTCCTTTTCCCTCAAACCGGAAGAATAACAATAAAAGCTCTCGTAGCCTGTATCTTTTATTGAGAAAAATCGGTTTGAGGGAAAAGGAAGTTCCGGAAGATTGATGACTACAAAACAATACTACAACATGACGAAGCGGTATCATCCACTCCCGACCGGTTCATAAACCCGAAATGGAATGGTGCCCAGGCTAGTCGATCATGTATAAAATAAATGATATACAATATGATTAACTAAAGCAACAACTAAAGCAATTAAACGTTGCTCTCAAGAATGTTTTTGAAAACATATGAAGCTAGAAATAGACGATGCAGTAATCGAAAATTGATTCTATTATATCAACACTTCCTTGTTTTTCGAGGCAACCGTGCTCAGCTGGGCACTGGGTTGGACTTACACTGGGCATACAGCCAGCACAATACACTCTAAACTGATGGAATAGACCTTTCATTGCCGTGAGGAAATACCTCGTTACTTTTGGGTTAATGTATTAATTTGAAAATTAATTGCAAAGCGAAAACATATATCAACTATATGTGCACTATGGAGGTGCAAATAGTTAAAAAATAATGGCGCTTCAAGGATTAAAGGGACTATAGAACGAGAAAGAGCAGTGATCCGAGCACATCAAAAGGTTTAAAAAAAGAGGAGAGGTCGGATAAAAAATCAACGCCAACATGTTTAAAGTACCCTGATTTAATTTTCGCCCGCAGCCCTCTTTTTTTAACCTTTTTGAGTGCTCGGATCGCCGCTCTTTCTTGTATTCATTTATTTATTAAGTAGCCCTGTAATAAGAGTTATAATAGACGGGTCAGACTCACCGGTCATTACCGAGAAATGAAATCCCTTCAGGATGATTAAACACCCCGACTTCGACTCAGTGTCTTCATATACCTGACTGACCGCCGACCCGTTTCGTGTAGACCTGACCTATACGTGCTTTTCTGATGTTGGATATTCATTCACGGCATTCACAGCACAAGGGTGACATATTCTATTATGTAAGAAGCAGATTATGTAAGAAGCAGTACCCTGTATTGTTGTAATGCATATTATCTAGCGATGCTTTTGCCACATACTGTAGTAGAAATTGTATATACAACTGTAGGCCTACTGTCATACAAACGTAGACCCTATGTACTTTTATTAAAACCACATGCAGATCAATACCATAATAAATCCATAAATGTTGCTGACCTATCGTTTTCCAAACGCCCGTGGTGGAGCATGTTAGACATCAACTTGACGTCATCACAGACGCCGTCTGAACGCAACGCACTCAGTGGAGCCCCAATGTTATACTCTCGCGCACCGAGTCAGATTTATTTTTTTAAGTATTATTGATCAGTAAGAGTGAATTATCTTTACCCCTCCCAATGTAGTTGTTATGCCAATTAATGTAAGCCTCCCCACACATTTCTGTGTTGCCGCTGCTGTTGTACCCTACTGGCTCACCGGCCACTGAGGAGCCCCCACCAGGAGGATGTATAGCAGCGGGAACTGCCCATAGATCTGAAGTCCCGTAAGTCCGAACATGCATTAACACATTTAGTACCGGAACTGCATCAAAATAAAGGCGCTGCTTGCGCCAGAGTAATCGCCAGAGTAGTGATCGCTTCTATTTTGAAAGCCAGTAACCGGAAATACGTTCTTAAAAAAGTTGACTGACAAAGTGACCTCACAATCTCCGATCATCTTAATATATTTATATATGCTCCAAAAAGAGTTCATATTTTGCGGGAGAGACGGATGAGGAGCAGAAACGCAGCGCCAGCATATCGATCCATTCATCACCACGGAGAGCGCCCTGGATCAGGAGATACGAGTCATTCTTTCCGCCGCGCTAACATGGGAGTCAATGACAAGCTAATATTTGCACAGAGCGTTAGCATACGGCAAGCGAAAAGCGAAATGCCAAAAAAAAAAAAAGGAATAATTCTGAATATTATCATCTCGCCCCGCGTCGTTTGGACGTCGCTAGGACGTCCACAGACGTCTAAGGCACCTCTCGGTTCCAATCCTTATGACGTTTCAGGACGTATTATGTACAAAATGTGTTAAGGTTGGCGAACATGCACTGCTCCCGTGCTTGCGGTTATGTTTAGGTTAGGGTTAGAGATAGGGATAGTAATTTCGGAACAATGAACCTTCTGACTAATGACACGGCTCCATAGCAGTCCCCTTCTGTAGGAGCACTGAGAAAGATCACCCTCCATGCCGAGCTTATCTAGCTCCCCTGAACACAGGCCAACTGTGTTCATGTATACCCTAACCTTTTTTCGGTGTGTTCACATTGAGATCATGCTGCGATGTGACTCCATAATGCCACAGGGCCTTCTGCCCGTGGCGCTTTGTAACTGAGAGAACTCTGCTCAATAAAAGTGACCAGAATTGGTCGACTATGATCCTCTTTCCTGACTCCTTTTTCCCCTCATCGCCGCTGCTCCAACACAGGGTCACTTGGTTACAGAAGGAATATATATAGTATGTCTAAAAGAAAAACGCAGGAACTCTTCAGGCAGTAGTTTTGGAGTTCGTGACAAGGTCACAGAGAAACATGTATTCCTTTTACATCTCAAACATCTTGCTGTGTGAAAGGGCCATTAAATGAACGCTGATTATTGTATTTATGTATGTATAGATATGCCTGTACAACCCTGTGTGCTACCAATCTGACCTATTCAGGGGGGGGGGGGGGGGTGGGAGGGAGAGAGAGAGCGTACAGACCCATCAGGTCAGAGGTCCTGTCAGTCACCGGGGCATTGCTGTGCCAGAGAGTCACATAATGACCCAGGACTGACCCCCAAAGCCAAATCAATGTGGCCATGATACACTCATTTTCTATCTCATTGTTGAGTGGTGCAACTACTCCTATAGACAGCCATGTGTATCGCTGGCTGGCTGGCTGAGCACGAAATAGAGTTTGGTTGGTTTTCACAACCAAGTGTCACTGCTGCGCATCCTAACACACACATATTAACTGTATATATGATTGGGGTGTTACAGAACAGTGACAGTACAGTACAGTACAGTACAGTACAGTACAGTACAGTACAGTACAGTACAGTACAGTGCAGTGCAGTGCAGTGCAGTACAGTGCAGTACAGTACAGTGACCCCCTGGGGGCCCACACGGTAACTCTGTCATTACTCGACCGTTTCGGACGCGGGAGTTGCACCACTCACACGGGTGTGATTTGTATCAACACTCTCAATCTCTCTCACTCTCTCTCTCTCCTTGTGCTCGATAAAGTGAAATAATGAGTCATGCCATTCATCTCCCCATTTATTTCACCATGCACCTCTTAATGTCTTCTTTCCGTGATTCATCACCACTCCGCTTGTCTGCACCTTGTCTTCTGAGACTCTCTCTGTGTGTGTGTGTGTGTGTGTGTGTGTGTGTGTGTGTGTGTGTGTGTGTGTGAGAGAGAGTGCCATGCTGCTCACTGTGACGCCTACACAATTTTTTTGCCTTTTCATCCTCAACTGAACGAGCATGCAGAATAGAGTGACTGACGGGTATTTTTTTGCATTGAGCTTAAATTTGGTTCCGCACACGCGCACACATTTTAGAGCCAATTACACATGACAATTTGACAGAAGGGCCGGCAGCGCATCCAGCTTCACAAATAAACCCTTGATTACAAATACACAAAAGACGAGGAACGGCCCTCATAGAGAGGAAAGAAGATGAAGGAAAACAGAGATGAAGAAGGGGGGGGGGGGGGTGAAAACAACAAGAAGAAAAACTGGAATATTACAATGGCGCCCCCACATATACGCCTGTCAGCAAAAATGATTTAGTTTGGCTGTGGACACTTAGAGTAAACCAGTTTTGGTCCTATTGTTTCCCTGAGCCAAACTGTATTACGAACCCCATCTCACAGAAAAACTGCTAAATAACACAGAATTCCGGTAGAAAACCCCCTCCGCCATTGTCTATGGGGAGGATTTCAGTGTCAGTATTCAGTACAGATATTTTGGTTTTCTAGGTGTTTATGTACGGAATTGCAATTCCGTGTTTGGGTGAGACTGTAGGTAATACCCCACACTATAGTCTGTCTTGCTTCTAAACCGTTAAACCAGTGGATATGTTCTCGTTCCTGATAGTTTTCTGTGATTTTTGTCCTGAAATGTCTACCATTTTGTAATGTATGTCTATGTCTTGTCTGCATCTTGAACGGTGACGTCATGGACGCAAAACAGATTTCAGTGCAAGCTGACAATAAAGTTGTATCGTATCATATTGTATAGACAGACTAGCCAGGTTCCCAAGCGGGACACGAGGCACGGTAGAGTGGCATGACGAGTCCAGGTCCCAAGCGGGACACGAGGCACGGTAGAGTGTCATGACGAGTCCAGGAGTGCCTGTGGCACTTATTTACTATGTTAGTACAGTTCTTAGTATTGCTGAAATCAGAGGCAAATTCTAAAAAGAACAATACATTGTTTGAGCAAGTAGCAAGGCAGAGAGCTTTTTAGATTGCTGCTGCAAGTGGAAAAAATATATATATCAGTAGCAAATATATATATATTTTAAACACATTTGACTTTTTTCACAGATTTTTTATTTTTTCATTTTAAATGGCTCAACGGTAGTGGGTCGCACACACCAAGACTGCAGTTCAAAACATTTATTTAATTTGAACAGGGGACAAACGTTTCGGTTATCCAGCCTTCATCACTGTGAGATCTACGAGCTCACAATGTGAGTCACGAGTTCCTTGTGCACAAATAGAGGTTGAGCGAGACTAAGGGGGTATGATAAGCCTTAGCCTATATACACATTATTACCGGTGGTCCCATATCACGTGACAAAGGCATGTGAACGTGCATTCTTACTGAGTCCCAACTCATCCCAAATAATTGGTTGACAAACCAGTAAAACCATTTACAACAGAGGCAGGCACGCTGTCAGTTGTGGACTTGAGCCCAATGAGGCACTTCTGAGTAACACAATAGCGAGCTGCCCGTGCTGAACAGTGTGATGTCCGCTTCTATAGCCTACTCAGTGCCATTTGACTTGCATACCGATATGCTTGGAATTGTCGTCCTCATCAGCATGAGATGCAACAGGAAGCTTGTCACGACGTCAAACGTCTGTGGCTAGTTCAGATTGACATGTTTGTGAAAAGGGGAAGAGGGGGGAGTCGGGGAGGAAAGACGAAGGCAGTTCTCCAGGATAGAGGAAGTGCAGCCGTTGTCCCTCAGCACCCTGAGTATTCAAACCACTGCTTCCCGTCCACGTCACTTACAATTTAGGCATTCAGCAGACACTCTTAAAGCGATTTACAGTAAGCATAAAAATCTTCATCATGATTAATACGTAATCTAAGAACCTAAAAGTGGAATATAATGAAACTATGCATACACTATATAGTGCTATGTCTACAACAGAGACGTAGGAGGCGGGGGGGGGGGGTCACAGGGGTCAGTCCCCCGTGAGCTGATGACCTCATATGGGCCGCAGACCTTATGGACTGCATTTTGCAACCTTAATTCTTCCCCTCGTCGCTAGGGCTAATCAGAGCGACTCCAAGCAATGTCCTGGCTAGAAGTAATTAAGTTCTTTATACTCCCCTCCTCCCCAGTTCTGATGCTGGAACAATTATTTCTGTGTCTCCTGTTGAGCTATTAGCATAATTCCTATTATACAACATTAGCTCTTGCGTGGGTGCATCCTTCAGTGTGTGTGTGTGTGTGTGTGTGTGGCCCTGACATTGGGAGCGCTTGCCATTAATATATGGAACATCTTAGAACACCTTAGGAACATCTGAGGACATCTTAGCACGCATGCATGCAAGTCTGTTTTGGCTGTAGCTGCCATGACAGTTGTGATGCATAAACGTTTTAGTTCATTGAAGTGGGTCCACCGTGCACTGTAGGCTACGTTGTGCACATTTAATTTGTGTGAGAGAAAACTGGCTTGTAAAACACGCAGTTGCGGGTTTGTTTGAAAGTGATGTTCCCATCATGTGGGGGAGGGGCTATAGGGAGTTTGCGTGTGTTTGCGTGTGTGTTCGCGTGTGTGTGTGTGTGTGTGTGTGTGTGTGTGTGTGTGTGTGTGTGCGCACACACACACACACACAGTGCACAAAGTGGAACACATTTTAGATTGATGACGAAGATGAGGAGAGCAGGAGGAAGAGTGAGAGGAGTAATGGGTTGAGGGGTAAGGATGGAAGCAGAGAAATGAAGCGGTATTAAGCCATAATCCGGTTAGTGATGGCTGGGTGTAATCTCACTCATTAATAGCATGCTCCCACTCTAATCTGCATACCATCAAATGGGGGAGGAATCTTCCACAGAGATATTCAGAGGTTTTATATATTTACTTATTTATTTATATTTTTGAGAAATGAGGAGGGTGCCTTGACGCCTCATTTTTCCCCCGACTTCAAACGACAGACGTCGGGGTTGACAGCTTAAATAAAAAATACGAATATTGCTGGTTTGGAATTACTGTACAAACAACCCCCGAATCCTGGGTCTCATTAATTAGCAAGCATAAACAAACTTGGCATCATGATAAATACTGATAAATAAATCATCCAAACAGAGAAGGAAGTTTTCCTCGCTTCCACTCAAGAAAAATAATAAACAAATTCCTGATTGATTGCACCATCCAGAGTTCAGAGAAGATGTAAGACTTTATTTATGTGCATACTTTTTCCTAGGTTTTACACGCACGCTCGCACGCACGCACGCTCGCGCGCACACACACACACACACACACACACACACACACACACACACACACACACACACACACACACACATCCAGACCTATTAGTAGTACTGTATGTGCATCGCATGGGGCATGAACACGAACAAGTGAGCACAGGGCAACATAAGCTACTGGCTCTATTTTACTGGATGGCTCAAATCCATATGGTTATGTAATGTCATGCATGTGATTTTAAGGCAATGCAACAAGACGGGATATGAATCGTCATACCGGGGCTATATTTATCCCTTCTGGCCCTCAGGCCCCTGTGTGTGTGTGTGTGTGTGTGTGTGTGTGTGTGTGTGCACGAGCGTGTGTGTGTGTGTGTGCACGAGCGTGTGTGTGTGTGTGTGTGTGTGTGCACGAGCGTGTGCGTGTTTGTACAAGCATGCATGAGTACATGTGCTTACACGTACTCATCATCCGTCATCCTGTACGTGACGTACAGGATGACGGATGATGACAGAACATGTCTGTAGGCTTTGCACATCATTCAAGGTTATTGCTCCCTCCATATTGTGATCTCTCTCTCTCTCTCTCTTTAGTAGTTTTTTACCTATATGGTTTTGCCTATCCTCCGCTCTGCCTCTACTCTACTCACTTCCTGTATGTGTCAGGGTGAAGTGCAATTCCCACAATAAAAGGCAGCAATCAGCGTGTTCGTTTCTGCCTTGACTTTGCAGGTGACGGCCACCTATTTAAATTCAATCCTCTAGTATAAATTGGGCTTGACCATAGAACGACCACAAACTACACACACACACACACACACACACACACATGGCGTGCGCACATCATATACCTGCACATATAAATTGGGCTAGTCTGCAACAAAGTGCTCCAGATGCGAGTGCTGCGAGCCACTCCGTTCACTGAAGGGATTAGGAAATCCAATATGGTCGTGTTAAATGAGCACTAGCGGAGACCGAGAGCGAGCGAGGGAGGGATGGCGAAAAGGAGACGGGAGGGGAGCCAGGGCCGCAGACAGGGAGGCGGGCAGGGACAGGACGGCTTGTTGATTATTCTAGTGTTTAACATTAAGAAACGACAGGATGGAAATGGCGCTCATATTGCCCTGTCTATTGCCTTGTTAGCCACAGCCAAGGAGAGCGAGAGCAGGCGACCGGGTGCATGGGGAAAAAAAGAGCAGCTTTGCAAAGAGCCTCACTTTTCATTTAGTCTCAGAAGGATTTTGGGGGTGATGGGTTAGGGTGAATGAACATGCCATAATTATTTATCACGCATACCAATTATATGCTCATACAGTATACACTCTGTAAGTGGGCATGCACATGCACATGCACATGCGCACGCACGCACGCACAAATGCACACAGATGCACACACACACACACACACACACACACACACACACACACACACACACACACACACACACACACACACACACACACACACACACACACACACACACACACACACACACACACACAGACAGACACACATACGATGTGTTAGGCGTGAATGATCATACATGCCATATTGAACATGCATATAGCTACCAATACATATGCTCATACACTCTGTAAGTGGGCAGGTGCATTCACGTGTCCACACACACGCACGCACACAGACGCACGCACGCACGCATACACTCATGCACACATGCACGCACGCCCACACTCACACACACACACACACACACACACACACACACACACACGCATTGCCACCTTAAACAACCCTTCCACCTGCTGTCTCTCCAATCTCAAGACTCAATTCATGGCAGTTCATTCTGCGCTGATACCTGTTGCAGTGAAAGCGGTTGGATTATTTGGACATTGGGAACATTCCAATCAGAAAGATAACCACCAATTGCGAGCGCAGATGCATGGTGTCTGAGAGGCTCAGGTCTTGATGAGGTCACTGAATACCTGCCCAAGCAAATCTAGCAGATCTGACATTACAGCTAGAAGGGTCTCTCCAGGTGTAATGGATGTGCAAAATGAACTCGGGTAACTCTTTAGTATAACTCTTTCTAAAGCGGGACAAAGGCAAATGTGTTGTGAACTGAAAGTAAAGTAAAGTGATAAGTGTGAGCGAAATGGGTTTGAAAAATGCAATGCATGTCAGCTGTGCCCCCTCAGCATCCCCCAGTGTTTAAATGTCATTTTTTTTATAATCGTGTGAAAGTATCTGTAAATGAGATTGTTTGCAAGAGCTGTGCTAGAAATGCTATACAGCAGACAAGGCCAAATAGCTTGTGCAATGCATTTCACCCCTATCTGCTCTAGTAGAGCTAGTCACGGGCCAGCACTGTAGATGGTGATTGTATTGGGCTGCTGCCAAGTGTGAATTTGTGTATTGAAGCAGGACGTTATTGAAACAAGAGCTCATTGTTTGTACAATTCACCCCAGCAAAACAAAGGTATACACAATGGCACAGACATATAGTAGCCTACTATACATACCATCATGGCATCATTACTGGAATAATGAATATGCATTGCTTGACTATATTATATGACCTTTAACTACATACAAATAAATCTCATGAAAAAACATTGCTCTGGGACCACAATTCACCAGGTCCAGGGGGCCAGTAAGTACTGTACGATGGTGAATCACTGCAGGCCTCCTGAGCTTTTCATCCTGTGACAAATCTTAGCTCCTAATTGCCCTCCAGTGGTCAGAGTCAAAGACTGGAGCACGGCTAATGAATGGCCAGGCACTTGTTGTAGTGACAGTGAAGGGACACTAATAGCCCCATAGGCAATGATCACATAGGACCTCCAAACCTCAAGGGGGCAGTGATCATAACTCCTTTTTTGGTAATTATGACACTGCCATTACTTTTGTCTCTCGGCCAAGCAGTGGCGGAAAGTAAGTAAAAGTAGCAATACCACAATGTAGAAATACTCACATAATATAATGGCCCGTTTCACATATTGGATTGTAATTAGTAATGCATTAATGTGTTAATCACTTTAATGTTGCAGCTGGTAAAGTTTGATTTAATCACTTGATATGCTGTTTGGTATAGCTTAACTTATAATAATACATCATAATTTATCACTAAATAATCTAAATATGCGAATAAATTAGTAACCAATGCTGTGCAACTGTGCATCGTTCTATTTTTCATTCCTGGCATTTTCTTATTTCTCATTTCCCATTATTTGTACTCGTATTGAGCAGCTTTCCTGCTCCGATTACCAGTTAAACCGTTCGTGCACGCACGCGCGCGCGCACACACACACACACACACACACACACACACACACACACACACACACACACACACACACACACACACACACACACACATGCATGCATGCACACGGATGTAAAGTGGTAGATTATGGATGTGGTTTGTTGTGAATGTGACACCTGTGTCCTGCCTCCTGTGTCTCTGTGAATTGGACAGCTGTACTAACAGTGGCAACTCTGCCAAACACACGCACACGCACGCACGCACTCAACACACACACACACACACACACACACACACACACACACACACACACACACACACACACAGCCTTCTGCCAGGAGATATCACCTGCATTCTTTTCTTCTGATTCACAGTTTCTCTAGATCACAGCGAGCTCAGGAAGTAGCTCACCTTCAATCGGTATATCCTTTAGGGACTCCTTATTCACTTTACAGTACACTTAAAACATTGAAAAAATGAAAGCTTTTGGGATATTGCATGGACAATTTAACTTTTTGGGCCACATGCCTTGAAAATATGGATGAGTAATTTTCATAATTGCGTAGTTTGTCTGTCGTCTTTGATTTTATATCTTGGAGAACACCCGTTGCGGGTGTTTTTATCCATCTTTTTGTTTCAACATCTGTGCAACTACATTTTCTTCCAAATTATCATATTTTATTTACGACAATGTGTCAGTTGATCATTATGCTAGTGGATATTACATTTACATATATTGGTATTCATTGGCTGGTTAGAAGTGAGCTATATTTGACTTTTTAAATTATTGAAAATACACTGATTAAGAGAGGAAATATTCTACACAGGTAGTTTGGTGTGCCTATTCCAATCCCTGCAAAATTGTAAATCAGTATTGATTGGCCTTGTTCCTGTGAGGTAAAGAGTATACATTTTGAAGTTTCATCAAGCGCTGCGCAATAAAATCTTTAGTGTTAATTTAACTCGTTGGTCCATTGTTATACTATCTGAGTTAATTTTACACTGACAATATTACACTTCATGTGCTCCCTCTGTCAATATCCAATTTAGCATTGTGCTGAATCGGTGAGGCTGTATTGCATAAACAAGTTTCATGGTATTTCTGAATGGTTCTGTTACATCATTGGTCAATAGAAATTATTTAGAAATTACAGTAGCTTGCAGCCTTTGTATTTATTCAGAGTTCTAATGTAAAGTTACAAGGCTTTTTTGCTGTATGACGATTGACGACACACTGGCCGTGAAGGCCATAGTTCTTGGAAGCAAAGACTTAGGGCTGTATTTTGCGTGTCTTAAGTACCAGGTCTTATTACTTAACTTAAGACCTGGAGGCGTGGTCAATGCTCTTTGGCCACTCAGAATAGCCAAATGGCATTGATCACGCCTTAAGTTAAGTAATAAGACCTGGTAGGCCTACGTAAGACACGCAAAATACAGCCCTAGAATCAATGACGTGTGATTTTGTTTGTTCTTCTCAAAGACATGCCACATGCAGTAAGCTATTTGCTAGCAGCTAATATAGCTCGATATCCACATCTTTGCTGTGAGTCTGACAACAGTGAACAGTTAACTACCACTCCGCTTCCTTACAAGAACTATATTCATTATTTATCCTTCAAGGTAAAGTTGAACAGAGGGGTCAGTTCGTGATTTGATACAAACCTATGAGGGGAAAAAAATAATAATCTAAAGGAGAAAAGACAACTGAGACATTCCAGAACCAAAGAAGAAGAGAGTGGGTCACTGAGAGAAGGGAAAGTCTTGAAGTACAAAGATTATATGAACAAGCCCGACTTCGAATCAAGTTGAAAAGAGAGGGTGATAAAATGGTCGCTTTGACATTGCAGGCTGACACAGAAACTTTACTTCTAGTACGAGAGACGTAAATCGACTGCAAAGTACACGCATCCACAAGTGTGCATGTCCGCATTGTACGCACACAGGCAATTGAAGACACCCTCCATCGCCCTGAAATATAAATTCATACCGTAACTCAGGCAGCTATGCACAAAGTTTCGAAACGACTTCTGCAGGATGAATGATATACGAGACAGAACTTCTCTTTTAGGGAACCAATAAAAGACAAGTGTCATCTCCATCAAGCTGGCTGGCTGACACTGCCGCTACTTCATTTAGCATTGTAAAGTACATTACTTTAGTGTGGACCTTTCCTTGACACAATGTCTCTCATGTACTATTAGATGTAGATGAGATGGAGATTGTGTGTGCCCTTTCTCTTACCTGTGTCCTGCCTTTGGCTCTGCCTCTGTACACTCCATTTAATATCACGTTTGTTTAAAGGCGAATAACAAACCAATTATTTTTAAATGGTGTGTCATCTTTGTCTCTTTAGCCTCCTCTTAATGCAA
This sequence comes from Protomyctophum bolini, assembly GCF_963924005.1. Lineage (NCBI taxonomy): Eukaryota > Metazoa > Chordata > Actinopteri > Myctophiformes > Myctophidae > Protomyctophum > Protomyctophum bolini. The sequence goes on along the minus strand of NC_137870.1, from coordinate 19,368,375 downwards.
GGTTCTGTAAATGAAATGCCACAAATTAATTAAAATGAATTGCATTCACTCAGGATCACTCACTGTCAAGAAATGCATGTCCATCACTGTGTCAATACTCAATCCAAATCTGTTTTGATTAGCATTTACCAGCACACAGATATGAAAATACGGTTCATATGATTCAAGCCGGGCATTTATAGGACACAAAAAGCATTATCACCTGCATAAACATCTTTCGAGGCACACACACACACACACACACACACACACACACACACACACACACACACACACACACACACACACACACACACACACACACACACACACACACACACACAAACTGTTTTGGAATGATGCACAGCTGGAGGCCAGGCTATATCTCTGATAGTGGCAGACTGGAAAAGGACTAAGGACTAAAACTGGGCCATTCTCCAAAGATGTGGAGCTATTAGTGAAAATAGAATACAATCCTTGTTTTTGTGCTAAAATACAAACACACATACATACACACACACACACACACACACACACACACATACACACATGCACACGCACACACAATGTTTCACCAAAGGCTGATATTTCATAAGTTTGGATGTAAATCAAGTGTTCATATACAAATCAAATGGGTAGCCTTGCTATTTCAAACTTGTCTAGTTATACTGTGCTGTATACATTCTTGTTGTCCTTTCCTGTACTCCTCTGATCTTGTCTGAGACCAGGTCCACCAGATGGTCATGTAATGGCAATGTACAGTCCTTTATAGTGGCTGCAACCACTTAACACTTATGATGCTGCCAGACTTCGTTCTCACCCTTGCTAATCCTTTCCCTAACCCTAACCACACACGAAGCCATGTAGTACACGCACGCACGCACGCACGCGCAAACACACACACACACACACACACACACACACACACACACACACACACACACACACACACACACACACAGATCATTGTACTCAACCAAATGAAATGAAGTAGTTGCCATGCTTATTTGATTAATAGTTGAACAGTTATAGTGATAAAGGGACCAATCTCATCTCACCTCATAAATCCACCTGTTTAATGGTTCTCCATCTTTTTATAGTACACATGGTAAATTGTTGTATATGTTGTAATGGGCTCGAGAACTTTCCTCATTGGATGTGCTATCAAAGCGCAACCATCTAGTGGCCCTCACGAGAATAGCGGGGTGGAGGGGAAGAAAGGAGAGTAATATTAGGATTTAGCAACCTTGCAAACTGCTATATTTTTATTGCATTCGTAATCTCTCAAGATATTCCGAGCTGCGCTACTGAATCTGTCGGCAGGAGCATTCAGAGCGTGTGTACATCAGGGATTCATGGAATGAAAACATGAGAAAACATAAGCCCCACCGGAAGAGGAGGGCTGGGGGCGGACCAAACGGGCCAACATCCTGTTATCCACATTCTGTTGAGGGTAGCACCCCCAGAGGCAAATGCAAAGGAAACAAACAGCAGAGTGCGCTGTTTTTTTGTGTCTTCTCTTTTTTTGCCAATGGGTTCCCACTTTGCTGCATGTACTGTACTGTACAATACTGTACTGTATATTAATTCATTATATTCTCCTCTCTTCTCAATAAACAAGTGGAACAATTGAATAAAGGATGTTCTTCCTCCTCTCCAACCCATTATACTCTCGATGGGGGGGTTATTATGACAAAATGTCCAGCATGTGAATATGGTCCATTGTCTGAAAACGTATTAATACATCCTGTTACAGTCCCTGCATGTCCTACTACTGAGTAACTGAGATATTTTGAACCACGTAAATGTAATCTTAAATCAAAATAAAGGACGAGGCTGCATGCTGTGGTGATAGCATCAACGTAATGTTGATCAACTAAGAGTGAACGTCAGCATTTTTAAATGGGCTACATAGCCTATAGTTTAGGTGATTGGATGTGTGGGCATGTGATCAAAATACGTCCATACTGTACCTGCATGGACAATCATGATGCTTCATTTATACGATTAGGATCCAATCCCAATAGCAGTTTAATTTGACTGGCCAGGGGCCACACAAGTTCATCCACACTTAAAGATGGAGTGCCGTGATGTCTATGGAGTTAGCTTCACTCCAATAGACCCAGGTCTTCCCTGTGTATTTTTGGTTTCTACTGATTGGGCCTTTGAGTCAAAAGGCCCAATTGAAATATTTGTCTAAGACAAATTTCTTCCTCGGGAGACTAATAAAGTATACAATACAATACACCAATTTAGTGACATCATAACATCACCCCTTTCTCTCTCTCTCTCTCTCTCTCTCTCTCTCTCTCTCTCTCTCTCTCTCTCTCTCTCCATCCGTTCATCCTTGTGCTGTCCAGTGCTAATAAGCAATTGCAACTGTCCAAACCAAAGTCATTTTAATTTTTCATTCAATGTATCGTAAAATATGCCATTATTTTCAGCACACTAAATGCGTGACCGGCATGCTGAGAGGGCACACACCCTTGCCCACACCATTTGTGTGTGAGCGTCTGCATATAAATAGATAAATCTGGCATGTCATGAATACTTAATTTTAGTAGAATAACAATTGTAATTTCTCATCATCTGTCCGGAATAATTCACGTTTTTGTTTTGCATTGCATTAAACAAGGCAGTCCTCAGGTCATTGTACAGTGTGCAGTGAAACATAAAATGAAATTAATTCTCAACAAATCACACAGTGCATGCCCTGTTCTCTTCAGGCATGCACAGCAGTGTGTCTGACTACTTCAATGGCACGGCGCAAGATGGTTTTTATGTTGATTGTTTTTGCTGTCCGTAAGTCACTCACCCAAGACAATTGTCCAGAGAAAACCATTGGATTGCAGCACTAAGACTCCAAGCCCTGAACATCCCCGGTTTGTCAATAAACCGCTAATACATTCAAGCACTGGCCTGTCTCATGAAAGAATCATGTAGTATCAGCCAGCTTGTTTGTCCTCATCAAAGGCTGCCATGGAATTACACAAACGCAAAACAGGAGATATTTCAGGAACCCTGAAGCTGAACGTCTCACAGTGCAGCTAGTGTGTTATTGATTTGATGTTCATCGTTGGTGATCTGTTGTATGTACCACAAGCCTTGTTTCGCTTTCATTTGCACCCCGTCGTATATCGTGCTCTGCCGGGTTCCCATGTGGTCACGCGGGATACGATAAGGAGAGCGGCCATTTCTCCACTTTGAAATAGCGAGATATGTTTGATGCATGCCTTTGTTTGCAAACCAATTTCCCCAGCGCCAAAGTGGGCACACTGAGAAAACAGAAGACATTTACCTCCGAGGGGAGTTCCCTGGATTTACGAGGGAGACGGAACAATTTATAGCCCACTATGACAGAGGGAGATGTGGGCCTCTATATACACAGACACAGACATGCAGGTTTGATGGAGTCGAAGGCATAGAAAGTTTGGATTGTGAATATGCATTCTGGTGGGATGCTGTGTATTCATGCATTTGGCAGAAACGTGACTGCATGTAACTCCCCTACTGCTCTATATCCCATGCACTTCGTCTCTCACTTTGTGTGTGTGTGTGTGTGTGTGTGTGTGTGTGTGTGTGTGTGTGTGTGTGTGTGTGTGTGTGTGTGTGTGTGTGTGTGTGTGTGTGTGAATTTTCATGTATGTTCGTCCTTTCCCTGCTGGGAGAATGTCTGACTCAGCACATGTTGTGGTCATGGAAGTTGATCATGTAATCCATACCCAGTGGCCCACACAGACAAGCATGTACACACGCGCACACACGCATGCACGCACGCACGCATAGTTTAATTAATTTGTTTCACACATTTCACAAATCTCCTGGGAAATGGGCACTTCAAACTGGTTGTTCAAACAGCAACAGATATATCACAACAACACAGCAATGACAAGAATGTCTTCCTTACCTTCTTCTGTTGATATAAGGTACACTTTCCTCCTCCTTGACGGCCTACAGTATGTGTGTATTGGAATGCCGCTTGGGGATGAATGTATAGTGCATGAATGACAGTGATACATTTAAGATGCCCAATTGGATTGCACAAATCCAAAGCAATCAACAACTACTGCTTGTTTTTATAAAATATGGTCTGTTTTCTTGAGTGACCGAGTCTCTATTACTGAAATAGTCATTGGAGCTGAACCATTATCATCCAAATACAAAAGAATACTACTATTATACAGTGCCTCCAAAAAGACTGACATTATGTGAAGATGCACACTTATACTGCCATCTACTGTAGTTTTTATTCAAGATAGTTTCATGTTGCCAGGCGAAACGCAGACTGTATTTCTCCCTATGTACATCCGGGTCTCGCAGCCTGGCAGCTTTTTTAAATGAAGGCACAGAAACAATTGTTACCAATTGAACCTTAAGCCTAAGATGAATGCTGATGAGAAAGCAAAATGGACATGGCATTTCGCCGAATAAGCTAGCAAGACGAGGAGCAGTAGTGTGAGCTTGAGCCGATGATGTTTAGCTTTCGCCTGAAACGGTAATAAACCTGGCGCGATGCACTCAAAAACCACAATTCACATCCGAAACTCAGATGGATTGGCCAAAACCACAGACAACACAGCATTTTTAATAATGCCTAGAAAGATGTGATTTGAATGGGTCCCTATGGCACTCGTCCTTGTGCTGGGGGTGACGAAGGCGTTGCCTAGCAATTTGGACAGGACTAAAGGTCTGTTTTTAGCTTAGCCGTTTGTTATTGATATAAAGCTTATGATGGCAATTATAAGCCGTGATATCGCAGTCTTAGCACTGAGTGTTAATCAGTGTGTGCACGCACGCACATGTACACACACACACACACACACACACACACACACCCACACACACACACACACACACACTCATGTAGGCTATACACGTAGGTGTATAGCCTATATGTGTAAGTATAGTGTTATATTATATATATTCTCATAGATACATATCTACCTAATTATACTATAGCCCTATAGCTTGCACATAGCTTGCACAAAAATGAATTTCACCCACTCTTTTACACCTGTAAACCTGTGACAATAAAAGTGATTCTGGTTGTGATTTGACATCATTGTCTCCAAGTGCAATGAGTACTGCGCAAACCCGCAAAGTACTCTGACAATGGGTACAACTGTTCATTACATTCCACCACAGATGATGCAATATATTATTTTGGAACGGATATTTTTTGCAAAAACTGTCCACGATTTAAAATCAAACAAGAACAATTTAAATAGTTCAACGCAGCCTAAGCACATAGCATACGACTAGCAGATACAGTATGTACATGAGGTTAAACATAAGGTGCGAACGTGGTAACACATCGGCATGGGTCCACATAGCGGCAGACTGGCCATTTTGGAGGGCTTCCTGCTTGTCTTGTAGCCTGTCAACTCTGCGTGTCTCCACATGAGCACGGGCCTACATTTCCTGCTGCAGTGGAGATATGTGTGAACTGTAATTCAGACATCAGGCTGACAGTTTGACAGTTCTGTAGATGTTCAACCAAGTGTGCCGCCGTCCCAGGTTTACAGGCCTGGCTGGCTTCACGCGGCAACAGCTCCTGACGTAGTGATACACGCACGCACACAAACGTTCACGTGCATTTGCACTCACACACATTGGCAGACATACAGAAAACACATCTTGACAGTATGGGTTAAATTATTTAAATGTAGAGGTGTGTGCAAGACTCCAACTCAATGTCATGGATTTAATTGCCAAAAGGATAGGTGTGTGTGTGTGTGTGTGTGTGTGTGTGTGTGTGTGTGTGTGTGTGTGTGTGTGTGCGTGCGTGCGCGCGTTTGTGTGTGTGTGTGCGTGCGTGCGTGCATGAGCGTGCATGCATACGTGCGTGTGTGGTGAGAGGTGTGAATGAATGACAACTGAGAATGAGTGCAGAATCTGTGTCAGGATTTAATTGGTCACAGTGTGAAACTTCTTTCTCCATGTGTGATTTAATTCATTGTTGCCAGTGAGAGATTGCTTTTTGGAACGTGAATTCCAGAAGACCTCATTAAATAAAATAATACGGTATGGAAGAACATGAGGAGATATTAATTAACTGCAAATGTTGTGTGCCTGTATACGTGTGAGAGCAAAACCTGTTACTCTTGCCCTAGGAGCAGCAGGTTTTCTAACGATGGCAATGTTGGTTGATCTGTCGCTCTGTCAGTCCATCACTTTAGTTCCAAGCAATATATCTTGAAAACTCACGCTTCGCAGAAGGTGACCTGATTCGGTCTTTCGTCTAGTGCACTGGTAATTCCGTGGACTCCCATAACTCTCTGAGGAACCCCCTTAAGGAACCCATAACTCTCTGAGGAACCCCCTTAAGGAACCCTGATGGTTCCTGGCCCGCTCTTTCAGAGATACTGCTCTATTGCCTCCCTCAAGACGAAATGTCTATTTGCACACACAATAATATCTCAAGGTCTGGTGGGCTGAATGCCATGACACATGCTGGGCATACTGTATAATATGCTTGTAATGCTACTGTAAGAATTTGAGTGACCCCATGACCTTTCTTCTAGTGCCACTGCCAGGCCAAAATGTCAGGTTTGCAGTTGCACTCCTAATCTAATAATCAGGCAGGGTGTAACTGATTTTGGTAATCCCATGCAGCCTTTAATCTATGGCTCCAGCCTTGGGATTTCCACTTGTTTTCTTTTCTGAAGTATAATTTCCGGTATAATACTTTATTTAATTTTACTTTAATGTTGATATTGTTTGCAATACACGCTATTCCTGTAGTTGCAAAGAGGAACATGCATACAGAGCTAGAGACTGGCAGGGACAGAGAGGCACTCGAAGATCATACATTGTCAGTGTCAACAAAAGTGTTATTAATCCTTCATGCATGTCCTTCTCTTCCAAGAGGCACACTTGGATGGATGGCGTTTTCTCATGTAGGGGGAAAGGTAATGTTTTGTTCTGGCTGTGTGGCCCGACAATAAATCAGATGTGGTATGAGATTTGAATAACAACAGCAGGTTTGTTCTCAGTATTGTTCCCCGCATTCCTTTGTCCATGGAATTCCTACCAAACAGATTTAACTTAATTCAATTTCAGCTATAGCAGTTGCGTTTAACTACTACAACCACTTATATACTGCATTGACACCAGAGCTCTATAATAGGTCAGCTCCCTTTTACCCTCTAATTCAAATCTCTTAGCCGCTATTTCTGACGAACGTTTGCCTGTTATGACATGAATAGGCACACTATAGTGTTCAAGTGGTTAATTCACATTGACTCAGAGCTGCATGCCTATTACCAGCTGTGGACAGTAACTTGATGACTTAACTGTACTGTAACTATTTATATCATTACTTGAGCATGTGTATATTATTGTGTAGGTCTACTATATGATTTTAATTGCACCTACATTTCAATGACAAATAGGCCTAATTGACTCCACTACATTTCTAGGATCGGATAAAGTACCTTATGAATTAACCACTTATAAGTTCTGTGGTGAAAATAGCATCATAATAGCATCAGAAGCCCATCAGTGTGCGACCCATTGTGAGCATGTAGATTTATTTTCACTAGGCCTACTAATAATATTTGGGGACATTTCTGGAAGATCTTTGAATTTCGTCTGTATGTCTTTGTCTGCATTTTAAAACAGAAATGCAATGTTAAAAATCAATCAATATTATTTAAAATAATTTCACTTGGTAACAACGCTTTGACTCAAGTGCTGGGGTTGAGAACATTGTCCACCACTGCCTATCTCTGCATCTAACTATAAATGCACCAAGTCTCTGTACGTCTGTATGTACGTGTGTAAGCCACGTAACTCCAGAACCGTTTGCCCCACCGGTGTCGAGTCGGTCGGACACACGGTTGAACAGAACTGCCCCAAGAAAGCCTCTGCCCGGGCTCTGGACAACAACAGTATAGGGCCCCTGCCCACGGTCCTTGTATGGAGCTGGCCTGTTCTGACATCACACCACTCCATATTTTGGCATGCCTGACATGCAGAACTCCATAAGCTGGCCTGTTCTGACATCACAACACTCCATATTTGAGTTTTTAAATAAAATTTAGAATCAATAATAAGCCCCAGGTTCTTTAATGTAGTTTAACTTTATGTATTCAGGTTATTGTCTATTTATTATTGATTCTCTCTGCTCACTAGAACCAACTATGAGATTTAGCTTGAGAAAGTTCTCACTCATCCAGCATTTAATGCTGGATAGACAGGTCAACAACGGGTCAAGAGCACAGCGGGTCGCCTGAGCTACAGAAATATATAGCCTAGAAATGGAAATTCACTCTATGAGTGCTATTGTTGACTACAGTAAAGATGAGCTTGGCAGTGTTTTTTTAAGCACGGGAGGCATTACTTATTAATTTCCTTCACATAGGTTTTCCTATAGGTGCTGAACTGGGTGATGCACATGAACTGTCTGCCAATCTCTCTCTCTATCTCTGTCTCTCTCTCTGTGTGTGTCTCTCTCTATGTCTCTATCTCTGGCTCTCTCTCTCTCTCGCACGCATGCACGCATGCACGCACGCACGCCCGCCCACCCACACACGCACGCGCACACACACACACACACACACACACACACACACGCACATGATCCCTTACCTTGAGGGTGTGTGATCTGATGTAGGCAGTCAGCTCTGATAAATGAAAGTGTCTGAGAAGAGGAATGAGTTGGTGCCTTGACCTCCCTCCTGGCATGGGCATCCTCATCCAGACTGCCTTATCATCTGACAAATGGCCACATCCCATACACACATCATTCCCTCAAAACACCTGCAATTCCAATGTATCCTCTGTGGGTATTCAACTCGTCAACTTCAAAGGAATGATAAACTTAAAGGACCTGTCCTACACGTATAACATATATAAAATTAAACTTTTTCAATTTATTTTGTGTTTTTGGGGCTCCCATATGTGTTTTCTATCCCCACAAATAACCAATTTTGAACAATCAGGCTTTCATATCATATAGGTGCTTTAATGTAAATTGCTCTAAGGAACAGCTCAACTGATTTTGTCCTCATCGTGATGTCATCAATGTCACCCTACTTTGTATAATTCCTCCTCTTCTTCGGTCTTCCGTTCCAAATTTGCATTTCCACTTTGTTTACAATGTCCACCATTGTTGATTTTCCAAGCTGGCATGGAATGGAAACAAGCCTGGTTTTATCTAGCATCAGTATTATAATGACTGTCATGGTCATGTCCTGAGCCCCTCCCTGTTTGCCCATGATTTTCCTCTGTCTCTCCCAAGTCCTGCTCCTCTGACTCTGATTGCCCTGAGTGCCATCACCTGTGGGGACCAGCTGAGCCAGGTTGGGTGATGAGCTCCAGTGACTATTTAAACTGTGCGTTGTGTTTGTTCAGTGCTGGATCTTAAGTTAACGTCAGCCTGTCAGGTTTTAAGTTCAGTTTATGTACTTATCCTATATGTCATTTACCAAGTAAAGTCAAGTTTATGTGATCTTCTTGTCCTGCCTTTGTTTGAGTTTCTGCACTTGGGTCCTAACACCTGCAAACCGTGACAATTGATGGCACGAATGGAAGTATTCTTTGTTTTAATTTGTAGTTTCAGGGGCCTCTAACCGTTAAAAATAAATGATATTTCGTATTTTGGAGGTGAGAGCTGTCTGCTCTATGACGTACTATAGAGCGTCGCAGTCCCACCCCCTTACAGAACGACGAGTGGCCCAGGAAATTATTCTCCATTCATTTTCTCCATAGGCTTTTCAAAAAGTATTTACAAAGACGGTTACGCCGCGGACAAAGCCAACTCGGATCGTTAGAAATCATGACAACAAACACAATATTTTGTGCCGATCAAATAATTAGTAAGAAGAAAAACAAAACAAATAGTATTGTATCCTGCCTTTATTTTCTTCTTTCAAAATATTTGATCGTCACAAAATATTGTGTTTGTTGTCATGATTTGTCACGATCCGAGTTGGCTTTGTCCGCGGCGTAACCGTCTTTATATAAATACTTTGTGAAAAGCCTATGGAGAAAATGAATGGAGAATCATTTCCTGGGCATGTGTGCTAGACCGGTCGACGTGAAACTTTGCCTTTCCTTGTAATGGCTGTGTAGGCCAAGAAAGAAATTGCTGTTAGAAAAGAGAGGCCACACAGAATAACACCTGTGTTTAATTGGCTGCAGAACCTTTAAAAGGCAGCCAGCGGTCCAGTTTCTCAGTCTTTGTGTTGAAGTAAGACAGATGGTCTGGTGGCACCCTGCAAAGGATATAGTGTCTATAGGACTGAAAGAGTCTGTTACTTGAAAGCAGCCTCATAGTTGCAGAGGCAGACGTTTAGTTTTTTTGTAGTTTGGTGTCTTTGTTTCTGATTTGTGTTAATTAATCCTTGTAAGAACCATGCAGATTAAGGCACCTTCATGTAGTGGCGTTGTTGAGGAGGCGATCGATCTCACAATCTGTCCCCATCCATTAGGTTACTATAGCTAGTCTACAATCTGTCCCCATCCATTAGGTTACTATAGCTAGTCTACAATCTGTCCCCATCCATTAGGTTACTATAGCTAGTCTACAATCTGTCCCCATCCATTAGGTTACTATAGCTAGTCTACAATATGTCCCCATCCATTAGGAGGTTACTAGCTAGTCTGTCCCCATCCATTAGGTTACCAGCTAGTCTGTCCCCATCCATTAGGTTACTAGCTAGTCTACATGTTGTGGAATAAACCACAATAATGACACACATTATGTCCACAAAAGGTAAATCCAATCAAATTAAACACCATAGACATAATACAGTAGGCCTACGTATCAAAAATATTTTTCCACAGGAGGATACTATTGATTTTTTTATCGATTCAATGGAGATCATCTCCATAACTTCATCAGTATTTTTAGATAGATAGATCTCACACACACACACACACACACAAACACGCACACACCTAAATAGGGTGGTGGGTGGGGGGTGGGGGGGATGGATCAGCTCTGACTCCTCTAGATTGAATATTATATCTCTCAAATAGATGAATAAAAATACGTTTCAATAAAATGCAGCTCTCCTTTCAGCACTTAAACTATTAGAATGAGTGAGAGAGTGAGTGTGGTGAGTGTTGACCCCACATTAAAAGCATTTCCCCTGGCCAGCACTCACAGTTGGAAAGGTTCCACTTCTCTGCTTGCAACATCAGGAATGTAAATCAGGGTGCATGAGGCATTATTACATGCATGCGTTAGTGTGTGTCTGTGTCTGAAGAACAGACTAATTTCTAGGTCCGGTTTAGAGGTAAAACACTCTTAAGTGTGCTGTTCTTTGCGCAAAGACGCAGTGGTGGCAAGGTGGTATAAATCGAAGGCTGACAAAAGCAGACAAGACAGACAGACAGACAGACTTATTTGCCCTCAGGCTGGCACTCTTCCCCTCCTTGTCAAACCCAGTAATGTTTTCTTCCCTTTCAAGGACAGTTAAATATAGGAATGCAAGGTACCTCATCAGAAGTTCCCTGGCCTATATTCTGCTGTTGTTTACTGCCTTGGTGCTTCTTTGAAGATGTGCCACTTCTCAAAGTGCAAAACATAGGTGAGTCAGCTACGGTAATTACCTTTGGTTTTCTATTTTTGAGAGAGAGAGAGAGATAAAGAGAAAAAGTGTGTGTGAGTGCGTGCGTGAGTGCGTGCGTGCGTGAGTGCGTGCGTGTGTGTGTGCGTGCGTGCGTGTGTGTGTGTGTGTGTGTGTGTGTGTGTGTGTGTGTGTGTGTGTGTGTGTGTGTGTGTGTGTGTGTGTGTGTGTGTGTGTGTGTGTGTGTGTGTGTGTGTGTGTGTGTGTGTGTGTGTGTGTGTGTGTGTGTGTGTGTGTGCGTGCGTGCGTGCGAGCGTGCACCACTCTTCGGGGGAGAGTGGCACTGGACCTAGTCAGCGGTGTGTCTGTCTGCTGTCGGAACAACAGTGGACTGGGATTTCTTTCTTCCTCTGGTGGTCCAGCCTGGGACAATATGCCTGTGGACTGGTTGTTGGAGGGGGTTTCTCTGGTGGTCCAGCCTGGTACAATATGCCTGTGGACTGGTTGTTGGAGGGGGTTTCTCTGGTGGTCCAGCCTGGTACAATATGCCTGTGGACTGGTTGTTGGAGGGGGTTTCTCTGGTGGTCCAGCCTGGTACAATATGCCTGTGGACTGGTTGTTGGAGGGGGTTTCTCTGGTGGTCCAGCCTGGTACAATATGCCTACACTACTCCTTGTGCCCTGCATGGAATGCTGGGTGACATGACATGCTTGTTGTATCGTGACTGAGGACACATGCCTGATCTTGTGGATGTAACTTTGCTGCACCTGAACTATTTATGTCCTTGTATGCAATCTCCTTTGTGTGGACATTGTTATGTGTGCACTTTGATTGATTGATTGATTGAATAGTTTATTAGACAAAATGTGTGTGATGCTCAGGGCCGGGTGGGACCTAGGTGGCGCTCCAAGCGAGATCCCTAGGTGTAATTTCGGGTGTCTCTTGGTTATATAGTCAGGCACGGTTTTGGCACGGTTCACCGCTCTATACCCATCTATCCTCGTGATTTAATACATTTTATTTTTAAATTACCATTTTTATGCTTGGAGTTGGACGCCTTATGCTTGCACTTTGCATGCAGTCTGCAGAATTAAAAAGTAGAAGCCACGCTGGATCGCCGGACGCACTTTAATTTAATTAATTCCACCCGGCACCCTGACAATACTTTGTGTAAAAACTCCTGGAGGCCTGGTCCTGTCAACCAAGTAAAAGTATAGAGCTCTTCTCCTCTGCTTCACCACATCATCCCTTCCGTTATTATTATTAGTCATTTTCCATCTGCAAACAACTCGAACGAAGTGAGCCAACGTGCCCATCTTTGTCCGAGAGTAGTTGAACTCAGTCTTCAAACGTCCACACTAATCCTCGTCGCAATGTTGTGTGCTTAACTAACTTATAACTTCTTAGTTAGTGCAACCTGCATTGAGTCATACACAAAGCTTGTCTTTTCCTAAGCCACGCTCCTCTGTCCTCTCGAAAAGCCGGTCTCATAATATAACAAAACAATTGTATTTATTCTTGTTTATTTGTTCAATGGGGAGGGGGCGCCTAGTCACCCACCAGAGATTTTATTTTATTTCCTTTTTTTATTTCATTATTTAAAAAATATATATTTTTGGAGTTCTTCAGCTCCGCCCCTAAGGACCTGGCGCCCCAGGCGGCCGCATGCCCCGCCTCCCCCTTTAACTGGGCCTGGTGACGCTGCTCAACAGTGCCATCCAGTGGTATTAGTGAGGTGTTTCATGTGTTCGTGCTTGGACTCGTACGTATCCGTGCTTGGACGTGTACACATACATATAGGGACACACATAGCTATGCAATGGAGTGGCTGCACCACTCAAAAATCGATATCATCACAGGAAAAAAAATATCTGTCTGGGTACGACTGCTGCTCTGAGTCCTATAGAGCTCTCTGCTATTCTAAATCCTTTAGACCTGTTATTGACCTTATACCAACCTTGAACATACATTAGTTACGTCACCAAGAGTGGTGGTCCCTTTTTAGCTGTTGGAGGACACCGGCATACATACATACATACCCCGAATTGACCTTTTACCAACCTTGAAACGTACTTTAGTTACGTCATCAAGAACAGTGGTCCTTTACTGGCCGCTGGAGTACACCGTCATGCATACAGTACATACTAGTACTTGCTCGCTCTGCTTGCGCAAGTAAAAAAACCAAAAACACTGGCAATTTTCAGGCCTGTTTTAAAATATGCAAGTGATCTGCATTTTTTGAGGGAGGGGGTCAGGGCATTCCACGCTTGGGTGGCGGTGATGTAGAAGGATAATTTGTTTTGAAAGTGGGTGGTACCAGGTCGTTCTCACTCCCTCTAGTATTGTGGCTGTGGGTGTCACTCACTCTTTTCAGGTATTTAGTCAGGTATATGCCGACACTGAGGGCAAGGTTGCATTTACAATTTTGAATGTCAATCCCATTTACAATTGCCAGTTTCAATTGCAGTTCAGACTAGCAAAATGGGTTTGTTTTGGGAGGTCTGAAGCTTAGACTTAAGTAACATTGGGATGATGGGGAACCAAGAGCTGGAAGCATAGTCAAAGGAGGGCTGAATCATGTGCACCCGCAAGAGTCTTAAGAGCACTTTTGTTGAAAAAGCAGAATATTCTGCCCAGGAATCTTGTTCTTTGATTAACTTTTATGATCACCTTTGTTGCCATGCTTTCACCTGTCAGTTTGTTGTCAAGAATACAGCCCACATATGCAATATCTCCTCTTTGCTGGAGATTACTATGTCATCAACTTTTACCTTGAAATATTTTATGTTGACACGTGTGTGCGTCCAATAGTTTAATTATAAGTGCAAATTTGACTGAGCAACTTTCACTTGTAGTTGAGTAATATTTGACCATGGGAGTATATACTTTGACTCCAGTATTGGGGTCGGTTGAGTACTATATCTTTAACATTTATTAAGGATCCTATCCTTTATTGATTGACAGCGAAACTAAACAAGCGTTTTCCTTCCCATCGAATCTTCACTAACCACCTCAGAGAATTCTGCCGGACCTCCCTCTGGTGGGAGGGAGCTTGTTTCCCTGGGAAAGGTGTGCTGCTGGGAAGTGTGGGAAAGGTCCCATATTGTCAGTTTTCGTGGCTGAGAAGTCACAAACAGCAAACACCAATGTCCTCTTAAAGTACAGCCACTCACAGTAAATTGCTGAGCAAAAGAGATGCACTGTGAAATGTCAAACGGGCACGGTGGGTGAAGATACAACTGTAGTGATAAATACCAGAACAGTTATCTACTGCCTGCCACATGAGTTCACACAGTTGAAAAGAGAGAGTGATTTCATGTTGTACTTGTACAGGTAATTCATTCCATTGAGGCATACTAAACAGTAAGGACGAACGAGAAAGAGAGAGAATCGAGTGCGGATTGTTGTATCGCCAGCTGAAACAATGATGCATTTCCATTTGATAAATGCACGCAATTTAGCAATTTGGAGTTTAAGACATATAGTATTATATATACAGTGTATACATATATACACAATAACACAAACAAACCCAGACGTATACACTCACTCGCTTAAACACACACACACACCTGCACACGCACACGTGCACGTGCGTGCGCGCGCACACACACACACACACACACACACACACACACACACCCTTTGGCCTGGCCTGCAGGGCCTGTGTTGTCTGTGTCCCTTTTACCCTTTTATCTATGTGTTTCCCCTCACAGATCTATGTGTAGGCGTCGGCCAAGGTTCCCATCTTCCCCAATCATAGGTGCATTGGGAGCACCTGATCACTGCTCCCTGAGTTGGTTCTGATGATCCTTCCAGATGACAGCATCCTTTTGATTGTTTGACTTTATGCCTTGATTTACACACCATACAACACCCCACACTATATTGATCACACATCCACACTGACACTACTGATATTACTGACTTACACATCCCACACTCTTTTGTTTGTAAGAATAAGTTAAGTTATTATACTTTTGTTAATAAGTTATATTGTTAAAAGTGTACACTGCCTGCATCCTCCTCCATTTGTCATGGCCCCACGGGCCGGGTTGTGACACACACACACACACACACGCACGTGCGCATGCACGTGTGCACTCGCATGCACATGCACATGCACGCACACGCACACACACAGAGATGATGGTCTTATAGGGATAGGCAGTCAACCGAGCAGTGAACATAGTGTGAAACATCCATGAATTTTACTACCGCTAGTAAAATACAATCTATAAATTTCTGTTCTTGGTCATTTCATGATGAAACTTCATATACAATAGCTAGGGTGACAGATAGACCAGCTATACTGTGGGCCGTTCATACTGATGAGCACACGCAGGCATGCACGTCGTACGTAGTCTATACGTATGCACACACATATAGTTCGTCATTCAATATGTTGTCATACTGTATATAGTATACTGTGACTTCAAATCTGTAAATATGCAGTCAAGGATATGTCATGTACTTCAGTGTGCATGCACACACGCACACACACACACACACACACACACACACACACACACACACACACACACACACACACACACACACACACACACACTGCTGTGAGTTGCTTGTGAGTTAGCTCCTAGTCTAGTTTAGTTTCTAGACAAGGAAGTGTAGAGTGTAGACACATTTCTTTTCTCCTGGGTCAGCCAGAAGAGAGTGGCTGTTTGATGTTCTGAGTGAAAACAATTTATTCTGAAGTGATTAAAAGCTATTTGGTTGAGATGTGACTTGAACACAACCAGAAGGTTTATGTCTTCATAAACCTTCTGGTTGTGTTCAAGTCACATCTCAACCAAATAGATAAATTGGCTCATTGTTGCATGATTTGAAGTCTCCATTTATGTTGTCCAGGTGTGTTGTGCACATTTTACGTGATTCATTTAAACATATTGTTGCTTCACTACAATCTTTTTTTTGGTGCATTTTAAATGCACCAATGAAGCCAATATATCTCTTTCATATCTCTCTGCTTTGTTTTCCTTCCCAATGTGTCAAAACAGTGCTCAACTAAGGTTGGGTGTAGCTCAATAATGTATAAAGTTCAGCTTGTGCTCAAATGAATCAATTTAGCTTTAATTAAGACATGATTATTACCTTTGATTTCATCATCAGTGAGTCATTCATGTGCTGGGCTCGAGTCAGCTTTGAGCGCATACACAATGCCACTTCTGTTTATAACTGGTTTGGACAGACATTCTTTGGCTTTGTACTACTGCTTGACTGTGCTTTTCAAGGCCAAGCCAAGCCTGTCGGCATGTTAGCATTCACACAGAATCATTGAAGGACTGTGTCAGAGCTCCCAGCTGACCCGTTGGTATCACCAGGGAGTCAGTTGAATGGGTTAGAACACTGAAATATTGATGTGAACGCAAGCCCTCTCTCATGGCAAGTGGTAATGCATATGATATTGTGGATGCACTACAGTCCTATATAATGTATGTAGCCTATTTCAGTGAGCGACGATGAGTTTGCAATATCTATGAAATACTACTTTCATTAGTAATGGAAATATGCCCATATTTCGGATATGGATTCTCATGGAGCAGTGCCATGTAGGCAGGTGTAGCTATTCAGCGTAATGGTACACGCCCAGTGCTCTGTGGATTTGTCTATAAGTGGCAGAGAGAGGAATAGAGGGAGAGAGGGGAGATGAAGGGAGAATTCGCAAACCAAAGACGGGACAGCGGAGGGGACATATTACTGTACATATAGTTTGGGTGCTCCTATCCATGAACAGGTATAGTATAGAATACTTAATTATTTCTGTGCCGCTAGCTGTTAGCATAAATGTAGTTAACATATGCCACCATCAGCGTTCACTTTAAGAGAAGGAGTTTCCACCCCCCACCAGACCAATACACACACTCAATACACACAATTTGCTATCATTAGCGCACACTTTTAACCTCTCGCCAGAAACGTTTACATGTTGGGAGCGACGTGGTACAAGGTCACAAATGACATCCGAACCAAGGACAGCTCTCCTGGATACCGACTTATGGAGGTTTGAAAATCCTCCTTTGAACTGCGGTAAATGGAGATCAGATTTAACGACCCATAGTTGGGGGTAACGGAGGTGTTGCATAGCAACCGGATCAACGTTAAACACTGCTGTGGGGCTCAACCATTATATAGCCTACACGGAGTATACTTTGGGGTCCATATATATATACGGACCTAGCAAATGACGTCCCCTAGCTGGGGGGTACGTATATATACAGACATGGGAGAGAAATAATTAAACATAAAGGCTTTCTACATTAAATAACAATAAACGATGCAGGGGTTTGAAGCTGTTCTTGTGTTTGTTATGTCCATGACATGGCATGCTACTTGTTGAAAGCTGCAATCAGGTTCCATGTTCCGGGCTAGTGTCTATCACTGATTGGAGACTGCAGGAGATGACGTAAGTTCTTTGTTATGCTGATTGGTGAAGAGGTTGTCTGTCTACGCTGTAGTCCTGTAACCAGAGTCCAGACTCCAATCGCATGAATGGAAATGCGTGGTTAACCAGGCTACAAAATGATTTGATGTCGCTTTCTTGACTTTGTCAAAAGTGGATCGAGCAAATCAAACTGTGAAGAAGAAGAATCCATACGAAAACAATAAGGGGTCTATGCCTTTCATGCTTGACCCCTAATAATATATATTTTTATAATACTGCATAGAATTTTAATATAATTCTAAATAAAATATGTTATTCAGTACATTTGAGGGAAAAAATTGCCATGTTGTGCAATGCATCGTGGAATCGAATCAAATCGTGAACCATACAGTATAATCAACCAACAGCAGGTTAGTGGATGAGGAATTGAAAGTGTTGAAATGAAATAAAATGTGCTACAATAGACATCAAAGCTGTGATCTATACAGTACGTAGAGCATATACTTTATGTATAGCTGTCGACAAGTAAACAACATACACTTTATCTAAATAATAAGCGTTGATTAAAATGACTTAATGGTCAACAAGCAGGAAGTGCAGAAGCAAACATAATAAGTGCAGTAGATTCTGAAGAGTTTTCAGAGTGCTGTGGAAGATGGGGAGTGAGTCAGCACTGCACTTCTGACTGATGGAAGGAGGTCATTCCAGATTATGGGAGCCAGGAGGGAGAAGAGTCAGACTTCCTGGAGCATTGTCCGAGGAAGGATGAGTCAGGGGCCCCTGAAGGCCACTCATTGTACAACCCATCGTAGCCTACTTCTGCCAGGGAACAAACAACCCAGCTTGCTGCTGCCAGGGGCCACACATTGTCAAGGCGCAATTAACATTGGTACGATCCGCACCAAACGTGGCACAAACATTGTTCAAGGGGTCTAAAAAAACAATAGTCACACACACACACACACACACACACACACACACACTGAGTGAATCTGAACTGAGTGGTGCAACTCCCCTCTCCCCCCCCCCCCCTCCTCTCTCTCTCTCTCTCTATCTCTCTCTCTCTCATTAGCAGGCAACAGTGCAGCACGTGCAGCACTATCTCTCTGTTTCTGGCACAACAGCGCCCCTACTGGTACTAATAGTCATACTGGTGCTCATTAACGTCACATAGGCCAGTGATACTCAACCTCAGGCCCGCGGGACCATTATGACTGGCCCACCAATGAAAATCTAAAAAAAAGAAGAAAAAAAAATCTGGAAAATGAAATAAAAATAAATAAATCTGAATGAAGTTATCTTTAATTACATTATTATAAGTAATACTATTAGAGTTGTACTATTACTCGAACGAAAATAAAAGCTTGGGGGGGGGAGATGCAATGCAAATGAAAGACATATACTGTGTATCCCTATTCCCTGACATAATTTTATAGCTAAACGGACAGAATTCTATTTTATTTGAATGATGAAACCCAGCTGCCATTAATAGTTGGAAATGGAAATGGAAATTGCGGAAATGGAAATTGCGGAAATTGCGGAAATTGCGGAAATGGTGGAAATTGCGGAAATGGAAATTGCGGAAATGGTAATTGCGGAAATGGTGGAAATGGAAATTGCGGAAATTGCGGAAATGGAAATTGAGGAAATTGCGGAAATGGAAATTGCGGAAATTGCGGGAATGGAATTTGCGGAAATTGCGGAAATGGTAATTGCGGAAATTGCGGAAATTGCTCTTCACTTATAGCTATCTATTTTCAGGTAGATTGTTTTATTTTACTCAGTCAGCCATATCACTACTCATTTTTTTTCATGAAAAAGGTCATAGCTGGGTAATCTATTTTCAGGCAAATTGTGTTTATTGTATTTTATTTTACTCAGCCATAACAATTTATTTTCTGTTAACCAACTTGCTGGCTGGCAGGCAGGAGGCAGACAGACAGACAGCTACTCATGGATAATTGGACAGGCAGGCAGTCAGACAGCTACTCATAGACAGGCAGACAGACAGCTACTCATGGAGAATTGGACAGGCAGGCAGACAGCTACTCATGGACAATTGGACAGGCAGGAAGGCAGACAGCTACTCATAGACAGACAGACAGCTACTCATGGACAATTGGACAGGCAGGAAGGCAGACAGCTACTCATAGACAGACAGACAGCTACTCATAGACAATTGGGCAGGCAGGCAGACAGCTACTCATAGACAGACAGACAGCTACTCATGGACAATTGGACAGGCAGGAAGGCAGACAGCTACTCATAGACAGGCAGACAGACAGCTACTCATGGACAATTAGGCAGGCAGGCAGACAGCTACTCATAGACAGGCAGACAGACAGCTACTCATGGACAATTAGGCAGGCAGGCAGACAGCTACTCAGACAGGCAGACAGACAGCTACTCATGGACAATTGGACAGGCAGGCAGACAGACAGCTACTCATAGACAGGCAGGCAGACAGCTACTCATAGACAGGCAGACAGTAAGACAGCTACTCATTGACAGACAGACAAATAACTACTCATGGACAGACAGACAGGCAGGCAGGCAGGCAGGCAAAGAGCTACTCATGTTATTATGTTATTATAACAGCTACTCATGTTATGTGCAATAATTTGTGCAGTTATGGAAACAGCTCTTTGTGTTTATGCAACAAAATGCAACACATTTATTTATTTACATATTGTGTGCATGCACATTGTACTTTGATACATTTTGCGAAAATAAAGCAATTGAAAGAGAGAAGTTATCAAGTATCATTAATGTCGTAATTTTATCTACTGGCCCCTGGCCCCTTGCCATTTTTGGCCCACAGGTAAATCTATTTGAGTATCCCTGACATAGGCGGACACATAGGTGAACCAACACATAGGTGAACACAGACATTGCTGTTCCTTGGAGTGGTTGCACCACTCAAAAACACAATACACATTACACATCTGGGATGCTACAGCAGAGTCACTGCAGCGTTTAACATTTGAAACGGCCACGACCCTGCAGTGACCCTGCTGTGACCATTGCTCTGATCAGCTCAATTCAGGACTAGATTTTCAGGATTCTTAGCGGCCTGAAAATCTAGTGCTTAAAAGTAGCAGATGTATGCATAAGTAGCAGTGCCAGTGCAGCAGCAGTGGGGCGCGCCTACAGTTATAAATAAACAGACTACTAATCCCGGCCCGTGGCAGCCTGTATCCTCAGGAAAGCCCGGCGACAGGCTGGTGTTGTGGCTTCATCAATAGCTCTCTGCAAGGCCAATTTATGTTTGCGTCACAATATAAATGTGATGCCAAAGCGACAAAGAATGTGCCACAAAGGACCTCTGCCAACAGTGAGACTCACACTGTAGTGTGAACACGTGTCGGGTTCAGCATCAATGACCCTACAGCCTCCTGTTGTCCAGGATGAGCTACTTGGTTCTATTCCTTACATCAAAGTGCCAATGATCTGACGCTGTACCCTGACACAAAAGGGCTGGAGGTGCATCATCTGCTATTATTGTGGCAGATGATGCAAACCAGCCCCGGCCAGACAATGTGGAAAAGGCATGGCCTCAGTCAAACCCAAAGAGAACACACAGAGGAAAAAGTATGCATGCACATGGAACCACTCCAGGAAATATTGGATGAGAAAAGCGTGTTTTCACTACAAATGTTTCACTAGAAATACACTCATGTGCACACGCTCACGTGCGTGACGCATGCACGGACGCTGTCTGCAGTAAGAGGGAGCGAGAAAGACAAACACAACTAGGCTCATTTACTGTACACACACATTTCAGGCACCCCCCCCCCCCCCCCCCCCCAACACACACACACACACACACACACACACACACACACACACACACACACACACACACACACACACACACACACACACACACACACACACATATACACACACACACACACACACACACACACACACACAGGGGATGCCAGAGAGGCCTGGGGGCATCACGCAAGAGTGAGTTGTCATCTGGAGAAGAGCCCTGGAGGACCTACTGTACATGGGAGAGGAATGGGGAGGACTGCTATAACTAAACCAAACACTAAAATGATTCACACCGCAACAGAAATATGATCTCTTGAAATGTAAAGAGAGAGAGATCGAGAGAGAGAGAGAGGGGGAGAGAGAGAGAGAGAGAGAGAAAGGGCTAGGCAACACAATACATTAGAAACAAGTTAATTCAGCAAATAGTAAACTGTCCCCATTGATATACCAGTTAGGGTATTGAACATCTGAGAAAAAACACTCTTGGAGTTTTAAGAATTAGCTGCACTTCTGTGCCAAAGTGTAGTATTGACATAACCTACTACTGTAGAGTGTAGAATTGAAAGTTCAGACTATCTCTGTGGAGAATCTGCTTTGGGCCTCTTCTAAGGTAATTGATTTGAAAAGAGGAATGTATAGCCTTTTACATTTCAGTAAGGGAACCAATATCCAATTACTGAAAATGCTGATCAGAATGTCAGTGGACGTGAAAATTGCAAACTAGAATTACTAATAGTTTAGACAGTTGACCCATTGAGCAGAGTGGTTAACCTCCATGCAGCTGATCCAAATAAACAAACAAAAATAAACAGCTCACAGAAGTGCAACTTTGTACCAGTGGTGGAAGAAGTAAGTAAAAGTAGCAATACCACAATATAAAAATACTCTGTTACAAGTAAGTTCAAAACTATTGGCATCAAAATGTACTTAAAGGGGAATACCACTAATTTTCAACTTTTTACTATGCCATTAATATACCTTAGAGCTGTTGTGTGGAAATAATAAAAAGCCCCTCCCATTCTGTGTTTCCTAGAAGTGGAGGTATGGTGAATCACATCTTGATGACATCAATGCTATACGAATGAATGGCGCTAGGTGTCACATGGACGGACCGCGTCAGAAATGTGGACATCTATGGGGACCTACCACGCGTCACGGACAAAGTCAGAGAGAGAAGGATGAGGCTGGCAGGGCACTGCGTCAGGCACCCAAAACTTGAGGCAAGTAAATTGACCCTATGGGAGCCAACCCAGGACAAAGCCAGGAGGGGAAAGAAGCGTACCACCTGCAGACGTGCTGTGGCGCGACAGCTTGGCTAACAACACTGCAGAGCTCAAGAACCTGATGTTGGATAGGAATTTGTGGAGGGCAGCGATCCATGAACCCCGAGTTGGTGTTGGCTGGACCTCACTCTCGCAGAAACTAACTAACTATGATATAATAATTTATTATTATTAATACATTAATAATGATTTAGTAACTATAGGTTTTCAAATAATTGTAGTGGAGTAAAAGTACAATATTCACGTGTGATATGTACTGGAGTAGGTATTGATAATACTCCAGCCAGTAAAGCAAAATACCTCAAATTGTATTGTAAGTACAGTACTTGAGTAAATATACTTAGTTACTTTATTGCTATGTACAAAGTGAAATTGTAAGTGTTCATTTAACCATTTCAGAAAGTCAAATTAAGTACAGTAGCAGGGAGATGTGTGAAAAAAGAGGAATGGTGTGACCTTGGGTAAACAAAGGATGAATTAAATTATAAAACTGAAGTTGAGCACCTGTAATATTATAGAGGAAATGTGTGTGACTACAGTACTTTACAGTATGTGGTGGGAGTTACATACTTATACAGTTTCTACGGTTTCCAGCTTCAATCTCACCCTTTATAGACATTAGGAGGTTAGAGTTCCATGTAGGGGAGAAAACATTAAAACCTGTTCAAGTCCAGAGCGTAACGCACATCAGGGCATTGACGACATTCGCCCTCATTCACATGCAGGCTTCTCGCTCCACAGTATAGGTGAGCTGCACGTTTTCGGCGTGACGGAGAAGTCACTGAACCGTGAAAGTAGACATCCCCTTTTCAAAGATTAGAAAGGTAAAGGGAAAAAGGTGGCTCACATTCCTCCCTCTGATCTGATGATGTGTGTGTGTGTGTGTGTGTGTGTGTGTGTGTGTGTGTGTGTGTGTGTGTGTGTGTGTGTGTGTGTGTGTGTGTGTGTGTGTGTGTGTGTGTGTGTGTGTGTGTGGCGAACACACACTCATTGGATATTCTGTGCTTTGCTCCCCAATCTAGAATGACCTTTTCTTTATCAAAGCAGGGGCCATTGGTGGTGTTTCAAATGTCTTGGATACAAAGCCTGTATAGGCAGGGCCTCATTCAATCTATTTACTCTGAAAATTTCTATTGACAAACAAAATGCTTTTCAATATTTTAGAACTAAGATGAGAGAACATATTACTCCAGTTTTGGTATCACTGCACTGGCTTCCGGTTGTTTTTAGGATTGATTTAAAAATGATTTTACTTGTCTATAAAGCTCTCAATGGTCTCGCACCTTCCTACCTACATGACTGCCTGCCTAAATATGTCCCAAACCGCCCCCTAAGGTCTTCCACTGCTGGCCTGCTCGCTTTGCAAAAAAAAAAAAGGCAACTAAAAAATACGGGGAATTAGCTTTTTGCTTCTACGGGTCGTCGGCATGGAACAAGCTCCCACTGTACCTTCGTCAGGCAGCCTCTGTAGACATTTTTAAAGCTCAGCTCAAGACCCACTTCTACAACATTGCTTTTAATTGATCTTTTATTTTTGACTCTTGAGAGTCGAGAGCGTAAAATTACCCTAACCCATTTTACGCCCACAGCAATATATTCAAAGACAGGTTTTGGGTCTGAGTCAGGCTAGAAGTTATCAAATGTTGGTCCGTGGCTTAAATGCAGAATAAATAATGGAACTTTACCTAGAAAGTAGACACAAGTGTGTGACCGTTTGAGAGAAAAGTTAATTTTTCCTCATAACAAACTGCTTGGTCTCCCAGCAAGCCAAATCTATAGACTTGTCTGTCTTCCTTCACAGGTTTAAGGTGGAAATTAAGCATCCTTTCTTCGATTAACATCAACTGAGAGGAACGCAATGCTCACAAGATGAGTTTCTTCATTCACAGTCTTTTTATCCTTAGCTTCTCAACCAGGTGGGTTTCGGTGTTTGGCTGGTTACCATGGGAACGCACCTATTAGTCTGGTACCGCTGCGAGACTCCACAGAATGAATTATGTATGTATATATATATATATATATATATATATGAAACTTAACAGTGAAACGCTTACGCAACAGCTCTAACATGTAACAACAGGGTCCAGTAACGTTTAATCGATTTTGAACGTTTCTGCATAAATGTACAATGGCGTGTCCTCTGGCGATTGGTTTTCAGCCCTATCCTCTCCTCCTCTGTTATGCTGAAAGTTTTGGGATGACATTGAAGTTACTCATTCCACCAACAAGATGGATATTATGACCAGACACACGCACGCACAGAGAGAAAGGGCCGTGAGTGAACGGATTCACAGAAGATGAATGCCAAGTGGTTGGAAAGGAAAAGGGATTCCTGTGCATATCAAAATGTCCTTGAAGAAGGATGGAATGACCCCTCAATATCTCTCTCTCCTCTTCTTCATCTCTCCTCCCTCCATCACATCAAGGGTTTTCACATTCCAAGCCATCGTTTCAGTGTTAATTAAAGTCAGCGGTCACACCTCGGTACACAGAACACGTGACTGTTTTTTCTGTACTTGATTGCATTGATATGCATCTCCATACAGTATATATTCTCACGTGTGTGTGTGTGTGTGTGTGTGTGTGTGTGTGTGTGTGTGTGTGTGTGTGTGCGTGTGTGTGTGTGTGTGTGCGTGTGTGCGTGCGTGCGTGCGAGCGTGTGTGCCTGTTGCTGTAATGACAATCAGAGTTGACATCGCAGCAGAAGATTAAAATTAAGACGGAACTATCTCAGACAAGCATAGCAATCATGTATCAGATCTATGCTAATGTAGACACAAGCTTACGCATGTGTGCATGCACACACACACACACACACACACACACACACACACACTTGCATACAGAGTACATGCACAACCAAAGATGCACCAACAACTTCAAAGTGAGTTCAGGGTCATTACCATTCTTATCTATCATCATGTGTGTGTGTGTGTGTGTGTGTGTGTGTGTGTGTGTGTGTGTGTGTGTGTGTGTGTGTGTGACGTGTGTGTGTGTATGTATGTGTGTGTATGTATGTGTGCGTGTGGTGTGGTGTCAAAATAATCGACTCAGAAATATGCATCGCGATTTGTGCACGATTCTGCACAGATTCAGCAACTATCCCTTTTACATATTTTATTTTATTTAATGTTAAGATATGTTAAGATATATGTCAAGGAGACAGGGCAGTGATGAGTATCTATTAAATCAAATATATTGTTAATTATATCTGATAAGCTTGCATTTACTAATGGAAAAGTTTGTGCAGTAATATAAAAGTGCATGAGTGTGATTTGAGTAGTTGTAACTCAATGTTCAGCTCCTTGGTCTTGATGACATTGAGTGTGAGGCTGTTCTCCTGGCACCAGAGTGCCAGTAAACATTGTTGTTGATAATCCGACCTATCACTGTCGTGTCATCAGTATACTTCAGGATGATGTTGGAGTCATGTGTGGCTGAGCAGTCAGGCGTGTGCAGGGAGGAGTTAGACAGGTATGCAGCCTGAGTATACAAAACATATCAATGAATTGGCAAAAACGTTAGAACAGTCTACTACAGCTCCAGGCATACCCTTGCCAAATACAGAAATCAAATCCTTACTTTTCGCAGATGACCTGCTGCTGCTGTCACCAACCAAGGAAGGACTACAGAGGCAAATTGATCTCCTAGACAAATTCTCCCAGACATTGGCCCTGACGTGAACCTGACTAAGACTAAAATCATCACACCTCTTTGATCACACTTTTTGATTGCCTGCAAATTTTGTCTTTCGTACTGCTCCTGCAGATGAAACATGGAGTCTGCCCCACATCATCACAGTGTGATGCCCAATTTACTTTCATTAGTCATCTCCTCAACCCTGCTAGTTCCCTCTGTCTCTGTGCAGGTGTAAGAGCAGACATCTCAATTGGAAATTGTTCAAACTAACCTGCCGAGAGCAGACGTCGACAGAAAGAAAGAAACATGCTTTCTCAAGAAGTGTGCCCAGACTGCAGCCTATGAGAGGGAAAGTTTGAAAATGTCTGCAAAAAAAGTCTTAGGACGTGTCCTGGGATTCTATTTACAATTTAGTTTAGCAGACGCTCTTAATCCAGAGCAATTTACAGTAAGCAAGAACAACACATACATCAAATACATTAAAAATAGTCATCAAGAATCATACGTAAGCTAAGAACCTGACATCCGTTTAACAGTGAAATATCTATCTGTCTGTAAGGTCGTCGAGGCTAGAGGGCAAGTGCTATGGGCTAAGATGGAGTCTAAAGACTAAAGAGGTGGGTTTTCAGACTACGTTGGAAGATTGGGAGTGAGTCTGCAGTTCTGATTGATTGCAATGGGAAGTTTATTCCATAGTTTTGGGGACAGAAGGGAGAGTTTGGGACGTGTGGAGGAGCGTTATTGTCCCGGCGTTTTTAGTGAATGTTTTTCCAGCTTCCCTGCATTGGCTGATCAGAGCAAGCGGGAGGGTTTGTATCAGAAATTCTTAATCATGGCACAGACTCTGCCTACTCTCTGCATACCACTGATTCAAACCTCTCTCTCTCTCTCTCTCTCTCTCTCTCTGGCATTCTGACTCCATCCCAGGGCACAGCACATAAATCTCCCCTAATAACAGCGGTGGCATTTCAGCAACAATAAGGATTACACACAACCCTTGTCTAATGGTCTACCGGCCCACACACACACGCACACGCACACGCACACGCACACGCTCACACTCACACTCACACACACACACACACACACACACACACACACACACACACACACACACACACACACACACACACACAGCACTTCTGATTTGTGCATTCCTGAAGGGGTGAAATATAGAGTGTAGAACATTTCCCTTGTTTCCCAGCTGTCTTACCGTTTTAAAAGGACGTAAGCATGGATAAAGAGGTATCCACTCCTAGGGCCCCCCTGGGCACTTTACTTTAAACAGCAACACACTAGAAACAAAACTTTCACAGTTCCCTGGTAACTGTGAATACTCAGATAAAGTAAATGTAAGCTACCTTAGAATTGTACAGTACAGTACAGTACAGTACAGTACAGTACAGTACAGTACAGTACAGTACAGTACAGTACAGTACAGTACAGTACAGTACAGTACAGTACAGTACAGTACAAATGCCTACTAGGCATTTACTTTACAATTGAGTTGAACATGTCTCAATTTCAAAGTATAACTGTTGTGGAAATAAATCTTACTAATAAGTCAAAGCTTAGCTAACTATAGTTAGCTAAGCATAGCAGAACTGGAAATGTTTGTGTATTTTTGTGGAAGCTGTGTTTTATTTAACCATGAGGCTAGGGAAGGAATCACTATATTTACAACTGTGGCCTGGCAAAAGGCATGGTCTATCGGGGAAAGGGGCTAGATGACAGCTTCCTATTCACAACTTTTACAGATTTACATTGTGGAAGGATACATTAATGAGATTCTGACATTAATACCAAGGAATTTACAGTGGGGATTGCTTCATTTTGGTTGTTTTCACTTACAGTACAACAAGGCTAATTGCTAGTCTTAGGGACTGACAGTGCACTGTAGCCTCAAGGTTAATGAAGTAAAGGTTGCCAGATTGAAGAAAAAATGTTGGCCTCCAAGAAAACTTAAACTTTACGTGTTCTTGAGAAAAGCAATGAACCTCCAAATGCTCCGGTAAAATTACTCATCCCTGTCAACAGTGTTAGGAAAGTTCACTTTCTACATGAACTAGTTCAGTTCATAGTTCATCATTCAAAATGTTTCCAAAGATCAACTGGTGGCACTTAAACCAAGAACAAATATTCTTAAATCTTCTATTATCTATAGAGCAGTAATAGGTTGGAATGCACTACCAAAGTGTATAACCAATACAAATACAAAATTCATCTTTAAAATCAAGTTAAAAGAACACCTTATGTAAACCATACTGCAGTAACCCTGGGAAAATAATAATTCAAATGTATAATTTATTGAAAGTGATTTTTTCTATGTTTTTCTTTGTTTTTTATTTATCCTATGTTTTTTATTTCTTATTTTATATTTTATTTTACTATGTTTTATTTTGAGTTATTGTTTGTAAACAATTGTAAACTTGCCTATGTTAAATGTTTGTCTGTGTCGGACCCCAGGAAGACTATATATTTTGTCAAGGCAAAAGCTAATGGGGATCCTTATAAACAATAAACTAGTAATTTTTTTCCCCAATACGCTGCTGCGAGCTATATTGCCACCCCCATATAGAACCACAGACTTTATTATTTTAGGGAATAAAGTCCAAACCTTGTGTTCAGCTCTTTGAGCTTTGCTAGACAGGTTCTTGTGAAACAGTGCCCCCTACTGGTCTCTTCTATAGTATACTTACCCCAGTATTTTCTCCGTCATGCACTAATTGCACTTCCTGTTTTTGAGTTGACAAAGCTACACTGCAGCTCTCACTTCTACTTCTAGTTGAAGAGTCTTGTTGAATATACGTCTGTAAGTACTGTTCTTCTGCCTTAAAATCTGAGACATGATTTCTAACTCCTTTTTGACAACCCAACTTTGTATTTTCTCTGCAGCAAAAACGTCATGTTTGTTATTATTCAGTACCAGTCATGTGGCCTAGCATGTTAGCCTTTTAGCTTGTTTACCTTTATACTGCAGGCAGGCTACTGCTACTTTGTTAGCTTATAAGCTATTCTTCTTTAAGCTAATTCTAATTTTTGCTTTCAGACAGCAATGGTGTATTTCTTTATTTTCACTTGTGTGATTTATTTGTTATTATTGGGAGTACCTAATTTGAACATTACTATTTTTGGATTTTGAATTCATGATATTAACTTAAAAAACTAATTTACATGATTCTGTGCAAACAGCAGAGCATTTTCATATAGGGTGAGGGCATAGTAATGCGTTCGGTAGGATTTTGGCTTATTTGGGCGCCGTCTTTCTGCCTACATGTAGGCTAGTATGATGCTAGGCTACTTGGCTGCCAGTCTGTAGTTCATAACTTTGCTTGTCAGTGTCACTGCACTACACCATCTTCCATCTCTCTACTATCTTTGACTTGTCACAACTCTTCTACTATATGGTTCTGGATCGACGCCGTGGTATTATTAGGCTATTATTTGGGTGTTCTGACCATTATTATTTTGATTACACAGTCATGCTCGTTTGAGGACAGCTAGAGCAGAGCATTCAGCAATCAGCATACATGTGTTTGTTTGGGAATGTTGAAGGTTATGTTATTTTTTGTCAGCTGACAGTGACACCCAAATCAAAGAAACCATACAGCGTGTATTTCATTATTTGATATCGCCGACAGTCAACTAACTGTTTAGTTTTTTAGTAGAGAAAGTAAAAGATGAGGGTTATTTTTTAGTTTTAGCGATTTTTAAAGGGGAATACCACTCACTGTCAACATTTTACTATGTCATTAATATACCTTAGAGCTGTTGTGTGGAAATAATAAAAAAAAGTCCCCCCCATTTTGTGTTTCCTAGAACTGGAGGTCTGAAAAAAGCCATTAACCATTTAGGTGTTAGCATCATGTTATGCTTTAGCTATTTTTGAAAAAATCGAAGAACGACTGAGATTTTTAGAATCTGATCTCAGGGTCAGAATGGGTTAATCAGACCAGTGTGTGTGTCCAGTGGAAACCTCGTATGAATCTGATCTCAGGTCAGAATGGGTTAACATGGTGATGACATCATCCGCGTGTTACAGACTGATACCGACAATAAGCTAATACTTTCTCCTCTGGTTGTTGTTTTTCAGGCGAGCTGGCGGAGGTGGACTCCGTGCTGCGGTGCGGTCTTCCCTCCCTGTGTTGCCGTACGGCGGACTGGGCCTCGCTGCTGACCGAGGCCGACCCAGGAGGCCTCCTCCTGCTGTCGGACTCCACCAGTCCCAGAGTCACCCAGTACTGTCTGCTCCTCCTGCTGCGCCTGGCCCTGCAGCACGGAGACAGGTGAGGGCGCACACACGCAAATCGCTATAAAATGTTGTAAAAAAATACATATTTAGCCCCATGCTCCCCCTGTCAAAAACATCTAAAATCCCTAAAACGAAAGAAAGCAGCAAATGAAAAGAAATTAACACTCATCTTTTACTTTCTCTAATAACAACCTAAAACATGAACCTTGGTTGGAAAAAAAAACTAAAGTTGTCCTTTAAGGCTGTCCCCGAACATTCACATGGTTCGAACCTTCACTTGTCATCTTAATTAATGAGCTTGAACCATTCCTTTTTTTTTTTTTTACTCAAATATTTCTCTGCATAATAAGAGTACTATGTTCATGTTGTGTTTACATGTTACGTGTTTAGATGTTATTAATCATCAGGGCGGTCGTCGTCTAAATGTTTTCTGCGTGTAGATGCAAGGCGCATTTGCGCAACAGCTGAGACAGTTACTGTACGTAGAGAAATCTGACAGGCATTCAAAAGGAACTCAAATGTTAATGTCCTGTAAGTAGACTTAGAAATACACAAAACTATAGTGTTGACTAGTCATTACATGTGGCTCTTATTTTGAAGAGGAAATTAGTCCGTTTCAGTTGTAAACAAGCTACTATGACACACACACACACACACACACACACACACACACACACACACACACACGCACGTGCACAGTGAAGCGTAAACTATACTATAAGCACATCGACAGTGGGTGTTGGGAACTTGGGTCAAAAGAGTCGCAATGTTTGGGAATGTTGAAGGTTATGTTATTTTGTCAGCTGACAGTGACACCCAAATCAAAGAAACCATACAGCGTGTATTTAATTATTTGATATCGCTGACAGTCAACGCACTGTATGGGAATGTTGAAGGTTATGTTATTTTGTCAGCTGACAGTGACACCCAAATCAAAGAAACCATACAGCGTGTATTTAATTATTAATCTAGATTCTCTCTTTCAATGATTTTTATTTGATTTTCAATTATTGAAATAGATCACATTGACGTACATAAAACAAAAACAAAACAAAAGACAGAATCAACAACGTGCCAGCAAATAGTACAGAAAAAAGTAGTAGTAGTCATGTATACTCCATCATACAGTTGAAGTCATACTTCATATATCTATATATATATATACATACACATATATATATATCCATACATGTATACATACACATACTCCCATCATAAAGTTGGACTCATACTTTATATACATACTCCCATCACATATTTGAACCCACACCCTATGTATATATTATATAGTATACTCCCATCATACAGTTGAGCTCATATATTTCAACTTCTTCTCATACCGTTACACCCATATTACTCTTTTCCATTCCTCTTTTAAAAATCCTGCAATAGGTGACCAATCTCTGACAAAGTCAGTAAGATTGCCTCTTAGTACATATGATAACCTCTCCATTGGCAATATCGACATGAGTTTTTCATACCATAATTGTATGTCAGGGGGATCCTCATCTAACCATTTTTGTAGAATTGTGAGCCGTGCGACATACAGTATAGGGCTATTCGTAAAATGTATCCATACCTTAAGTCATAATCAGAGTCTAAGCCCAGTACCAAGTTCACTGGGTTTAACTGTATCCTGATCTCAAAAAACTTCCAATATCTCCCTTTGAACACTTTGCCAAAATGTTTTGATTTTATGGCATGACCACATTAAATGGCTATATGTACCAGCATTATTTTTACATTTAAAGCACTGCCCAGAACATGTTGGATCATATTTACTGCGTATAGCTGGAGTTACATGTAACCTGTGAATGATCTTGTACTGTGTCTCATGAGTTCTGTTAGAACAATGTAATTTGTTTTGCATTTAGCAAGATTATTTTCCACTTTTTAGAATCAATTTGGCACCCAAAATCCTCTGCCCAAAATGTTTTACTACTTATATTTGGGGTTTTAATGAACATTTGAGAGTATATATAGCTTATCACCGTCTTCTTTAAGGAAGAGGCTTTCATTAATATTTGTTCCAAATTGTTTTCCCTCGCCTCTTTTGTAAAATGGTACAGATTGGATATAACTCCTAAATTGTAGATACCTGAAGAATTGTAATTTGGGCAAAGGATTTTAAGGTTCCACCCAGAAAGAGATCTTGTCTTTTTAAAATACCAGCCTCTAGCTAATCTAGATTAACTCCAGGATTGCAGTGAGATTAATCTAGATTAAAAAAGAATAATCTATGCCCACCACTAATAAATATAAAGTGACACTAAATCTGTTGTGAAAAAGGCACCTGACCTCTCAGCCCTGTTCAGCAACTTAGCCATTGTCGGTATAATATCACACCTGCCGCTGTACCAGCATAATATATTATGTATGATGTTGTGACGTTGATGGAGGTTGATATCGGAACTTTCAATGCTCCCATCAGGCATAACATCCTCAGCAGTCAGATACAAGCTGACAAAAGCATGTGTGTGTGTGAAGAAAGGGGAAAAGACGGTGAAAAGAAAGCCTAGTTGCAGAGGCCGCATGAAGAGTAACATCAAGGATTCGTCTGTGATGTCACTGACTGACTGTTTTATAAACAGCTTCAAGTCTGTAGGCTACCACTTCCGTGGTACCAACTCAGTGACATCACTGTCCACTCCTTCTTTGTATCTTTACCGCAGCCTTGTTTCAACGCATGTGTTACTGTGTTCATGCAGCAGGCAGCAGCATAAAGTTCAGCTGTAGCCAATTTTATGACATTCCGTCACGCAAATGAAGAGGGGAAAATGTGAGGGCAGAGGTGGTTCAACCTAAAGGTCCCCAGAACGCAGGTGTGCCTCAGGATGCGCAACTCATCTCATGACTCCCCTATAATTACAGGCACTGATGAGAATCTGAAAGCACTTATGCATAATTACTTCTCTCTGTAAGCCAGGTAACAGCTGTCAGCAATGCATTGCCAGAATTTCACTATTCCACAACAGGAGAAAGAGGGAGAGACAGAAGGGGGCACAGACAGGAAGGGGTTGATATGCACAGCATAACCAGCTGGAGACAAAACGAGAAAGAGAGAGAGAGAGAGGGGGAGGGAGAGAGAGAGAGACGGATGGACGGATCCCCTATGACTACACTGAGCCAGCATCACAATGAACCTAAAATTTAGTCTCCCATCACAATTTATTGCGTATGCAGTAAGGAAAGGAGAGAGAGAAATAACAGACACAGAAATCCAATAAAAGATTAAATGAGTAATGTAGTCGGTCTCAAAGCAGTGAGGGAACATACGTGAAAAGTGTTTGTTTGTTTTCATTTTCCATTGGCCACCGCTCAAGCGAGCATGAGGGAGGTACAAGGCTCACCTCTACAGGGACAAGTGGAATCAGAGGATTGTTTACAGCGCCGATGTTGCTGTTATATCATCTTTGTTTTCCGTTAATTCACTTGTACTTGGTGAGAAAATAGCATCGGCTCAGATGTATTGTGGATGGGGGCACTATGGGAAAAAAATGGGATCGCCTATTCTTCAGTAGAAAGTGGCTTCTATGCGGAAACATATGGTAGCTTAAACTGTTTCAGAGCTCATTTATTGGCTCTCTCACTACTTTGCTTTACTTTGTCTGCATGGCTGTTTCTCTCCATTTTTGTCAAATCCTATCCGTCGCTCACTAGTCACTTTCTCTTCATCAATGATGCTCTTTCTCTTACTCTCCCTCCAGTACTGTATGTCTTGGAACTAGGGATGAAAGCTATTTCTTCCATTGCTACTGTTGCATATATCACCCCATAAAGGACTTTACAGTGGTAGTTTTTTCTATTTTTTAAGATATATTTTTGCGGCTTACGCCTTTTATTGGTTTTTTGAAGGGACAGACAGTAGGCTGACAGGAAACGGGAGAGAGATGGGGGAAGACATGCAGTAAAGGCCGTGTCGGGCTCGGGAGTCGAACCCGCAGCACACTGCGCTGCGACTGGATTACCAGTCTGGTGCCCAGACGGTTACGCCACCGCCTGGGCCTACAGTGGTAGTATTACACTGAGAAAATACTCAACTGAAATTGGCAGTTAAAGCTCATTTTTAATTTTATGATTGCATTGTCAGAAATGTTCAAACGTGTTTGAAAACAGTGGACATAGCAGATTACACGTTAGATTGGACATTATAGATTCAATATTTTCTCCACTTCTTGTGCCAATCCCCTCTCAGAATATAATGCCATAAGCAGTCATCTTCATCAAAAGTGCCACCAATAATAACTCACATTCAATATCCTTTGAAATGACTGACAACCTATAGCAGTTATTGAATTATGAAATACAAATGAATGGATTATTGTTCTATGAGGATGCTAGGCAGAGGATAAACAATCAAATGAAGATGCATTTGGCCGCCTCCAATATTTACTGATAAACAGATCTAATTATGACCTTGAGGAATTAATATGGTGCATGGGGGTGGATTTCAAAGGCTAATGTGAGATACAATATTTATACATGTTCTTCTGCATCTGCAGTATATTGAGTAAATTAGCCAATATGAATCAACTCATGATGAACAGAAAATATTCATCAATGTTCCCGCATTAATATTGGTGTCACTGGTCACAGTAGTGCAGTAATCATCTCGCAAAAAAGTCAACCCCATATGTATTGTCGCTAATGCTAATATCTTCAGAAAAGAGGAAAAATGCATCATCACTAATCTAATTAGTGCTCAAACATGTATTCCCTTCATTAAGAAGGTAAACTGGCTTATGGAACCTTCCACTCTTGCGTGGAAAGTATTTATTTCATTGCTAGACGCAAGCAGCGACTAGCTGGAGCCAATCAGTGGTGTACAGAGGCAATTCTATTCAGATGGTCTACATGCAACAATACCACATATGAGGACATGAGAAAACTAAACATCAATACACATTACACACACTACTACAAACTACTAACGCACACATGCACACACGCGCTAATACTGTATAACCTCAGGTGTAGCAAATACACATACCTGGCAACAAATCTCAAACACTATAGGCTAAAACTGGAAATCTATTGACCTGCCCCATCACTATATGGACCATCAATAGAGCGCCGCAGTCCCTCCCCCTTTCAGAAAAACGAGTGGCCCAGGAAATGAAAACCCCATGCATTCTCCCATCGGCACTTCTAATATAATTTATTTAAAGACGCCGCGGACAAAGCCAACTCGGATCGTGACAAATCATGACAATGAACACAATGTTTTGGGCCGATCAAATAATTTATAAGACGAAAAACAAAACAAATAGTGTTGTCTCCTGACTTTCTTTTCTTCTTTCTAATGATTTGATCGGCCCAAAACATTGTGTTCATTGTCATGATTTGTCACGATCCGAGTTGGCTTTGTCCGCGGCGTAACCGTCTTTAAATAAATTATATTAGAAGTGCCGATGGGAGAATGCATGGGGTTTTCATTTCCTGTGCCACTCGTTTTTCTGAAAGGGGGAGGGACTGCGACGCTCTATATAGGACTTCGCACAAGGGCACACTGCACACATGCCTATACAATACTGTGCAAATCTCAGGAAACATGATTGTACTGCCAGTCCCCCAGCGTGCAACTGCAAACACACACAAAAACGCAAACAAACATGTTTGGTTTGCTTAACCGTGTCACTCGATAACTGGACTGCAGGCAGGACTGGGATATCGAACAGTGGAGACAGACTCTCCCCAGTTCTGGAGTGGAAGGACAGTTGCTAACTAGTGTTTAGGAAGCAACCAAGCAAAAGGCCATTATTCAGCGATGCTTTCACCTCTCTCTTTACTATCCATCCCTTAACAAGCATCGACTTCCAAATGGGACACGCATTGACTTCAGAGAGGACTGTCTGTGAGCACCGTGGCCTTGGAGGGGGACAGGAATCGACTTCAAAGGAGACATACTTTGAGACGCATAGGATTCAGAGGGCGGTGGTGGGGGTGGGGGGTACATTCAGAGCAGCATTAGCCTCAAATGAGCCATCCTTTATAGCTTATTGACTTCAAAAGAAGAAATGGGTATGAATAGCAATAGGTCTACATAGCGTTTCTGATATGCAATACCAATGGCTGTGAAAGTTGGAGACGGCATAGCTGGCTGGCGCTGGAGAGAAAGATACAGAATAACTAGAAAAAGTGCCCTTCTGGGAGAATAGGAGTTTGTGTGATGTTTAGCAAAATGTTTAGGAGTAATATAAACATGTTTGTTTCTTGCAACAATTTTCTTCATTTTGTTGAGGAAATGCAGAGCCAGATCACTCATAGCATCTCTGAGGATAGAATTCTTGATGAGCAGGACATGTGCAGCATTTTGTACAAAACGGGCTACTCCTGAAAACTTTGGAAGGCAATCTTAGCTAACCAGTGTAGAATCTGAGAAATCCAACAGGCTCATCTTGATCACATGACTACAGAGATCATGTGTACCGATTTGCGTGAGATTTGGATGAAATCTGTGTGACTAATATAAACAATGTGTTTTGCGAGCGTGCGTGTGTGCGTGCGTGCGTGCTTGTGTGTGTGCACGTGCACACTCGCTTTACTTTACTTTACCAACTTGTTGTGTAAAGTAGCGGATAGCCTACATACTGTACACAAATAAACCTGGCAGGATAATAGGAATAGCCTGCTGTATGTACACAAACAAACCACTTTTATCTGACTCCAGATCTGCAGAGCCGTCAGGATTCCCAGTCCAGGTCTTTACTGTAAGCACAAACTCTTTACTGTAATGCGACAATCGCCTCTATTCTCTCTCTAATGTACTGCATTGTTTTTGTGTGTAACTTTCATCATTTGATTTATGTGATCGCCTGGCCATATTGTGATAAGGGCTTCTATCTCTTCATGAGACCACGTCTGTCCACGGGACATCTTTACGCTGCGTAATAATGCCTTCTCCTTCCTCGTGTGCCAAATACCAAATTTTTCATCCCACATTTTTATGTTCATCCCCTATATTTGATGCGATTGCATTCACACCTGCCGTGATCCGCCTTCTGGTGCGCTTGGAATCGAAGCGAAACAAAGGATTTGTTTAAATCACAGTAAAACATCTTGGTATGAATGTGGCAGTGTGACTAGGGAGCAAAAGTTGAATTGTAATTGCTGTATTAAACTAGAATCAGTGAGCAACATTTCATGGAAAGCAGCAGACCTGGGAATAACTCCCAACAGCAAAGCACATTCATGCACACGCACGCACACACACACACGCACGCACGCGCGCGCACGCACACATACGTACACACATACAGTAAAGTACTGTTTCTCTGGCAAGCATACTGACTTATTCAATTTCATACCCACACAGTCCCAGCTGTGTGTCTGTCACTGTCAGTCAGTCATTCCACTGTTAATAGGGCTGTGAATTGGCCTAGCTGGTCTAAATGAGATGTGACGGATGCAGGGTCACTGCCTTCATTTTAAACACAGACAGCTAAGGCGGGGGGGGGGCAATTACTGTCAGTTTGTGGTAGAGATACGCATGTGCCAACCCCGGGCTATAGCCTATAGGTACACTTAAACGTAACATTGATTCACTGACTTTGGGCCCACTTGGGGAGGGGATAAAGGGTGAGATCATGAATTCTAAATTATATTCCTAACGTTATCATTAAGCGGAGGAAATAATCTGCAAAAAATAAATACATATCACCAAATATGTATTTTCCTTCATGTTGTGAGCTGTTCTAATGCCCGCCAGTTTACCATGGAAAGCCGTTTTAATCCTGCTGCGGCTAAGTCCATCCGGCTGGAACGAATTGGAAGGAAGCTGACAAGGTGATGGGAAAGAGAAAACTGACAGGAAATCCAGATTGGAGGAAATTTCCTGAGAATGTTGAATTGACCCTATACACATGGTATGAAGCAGGATATATGTTAACATATGACAGCTTAAGTGGCACTTGACTTAAATGGAATTTCTGGTTCTTAGACTGGCTTTAACGTTTATCCAGGAAATATTTCCTGTGCACGGATCCTTTTTCAGCAATGCCCTGCTTCACATCCATAGATACACTTGCACACGTTTCCATATCTGCTGCAGGCAACGCCCAAACTGTAGCATAATAATCCTGCCTCACTACACAGTTCAGTGTAAAAAGAAATGACCCAAATGCATTTTTACACTTGTCTACTGTAAACTTGTCTAAAGGCAGATGCTTAAATAGGTGTGTAGAGCCCACCACACACCGTCTGCGACCGTGTGCGGCGCGGTGCGTTGCTGCGCGGCGCCGCGCGGCGCCGCCTGGAAAATAGAACTGTGTTCTATCGGCGCGCCGGATCAAATCCAGATTGGAGGAAAACCAACACACAAAAGCCTATACTTTATTCGAGGAAAACAAACACAAAATAGGCCTATACTTTATTTGAGGAAAACGAACACATAGTAGGCCTATACATTATTCAATAGCAAGGATGTTGTTCCTTTTGACTCTCTCTAGAGCAGTGGTTTTCAACCCTTTTCATATCAAGGCCAATTATTTATTCTGCATTTGAGCCACAGATCACCATTTGATGAGATTTAGCCTCTCTGAACCAAAATTAAATAATATTTTCTTATTGTTGGTTTTGTCCACAATTCCATGCTACGTATATTGATGTTAGTACCATTAGGAGAGATAACAGGAAAGCATTGATCAAAATAACAATTCTTCTACATTCTCTAACTGTGTAGACTTCTTGTAAATTGGACTGTATAGTAGTAGTTGGATAGTAATGCAGCATATTAACCGCTTGAGTATTATGTATGCACCCTTGAGCACAGCATGGAGCCGCTCAAGTATACCTGACTATACCTGAACTAATCCCCAGCTACGTTTGTTGCTGGGGATTTATAGGTTCCATGCTCACACTTACCCAACCCCTCTGGAGGTTTGAGTCCCTCTAACCTGTGGGTTGCTGCTGGTGGAGTACAAGTACATATTATTTCCTCTCTCTGAGCCTCACCATGTCCTCTGAGGCTGACAGTGATCTGGTGCTGGTGGTAGGGATAATATTAGAGATGCTAGTGCTGTGGGTTTTATCTTAAGGTCAGGTTTTACATATTCACAGATTTCACGCATGCATGCATGCATGCGTGTGCGCACACACGCATGCACCCACGCACACACACAATTATGAAAACACAAAGCATCCACGCACACACACATGTGCACACGCACGCACGCACGCACAAACACCTGCCTGCATGGCGCATTAACTCATCATGTGCTCACATAAACACACACACCCCATGGGTGACAGCACCTATCTGCCACCCACAGAAAGTGACCTGGGTTAAACAGGTAATGACTGCTTGTCCCACTCTCAGGATTAATGGGCCGTGGAGAGAGGAGATAAAGGCACAGCATTACACTCCTACACGCACACGCACACACACACACACACACACACACACACACACACACATATACACACACACACACACACGCATGTGCATGCGTGCATGAAAGCAAATATCATTAAGTTTGTTGGAATATTTCCGTCTGGGTGAGCCTCGCTTACAGAACCAGTGGGCAATTTTATTTTTTAAAGATAATTATCCCTTTATAGCAACTACAACCATTGGGGGGGGGTGATCAGGTGTGATCAATTGGCTAATACAGGGCAAGGTGCCCGTTGGGGGTGATCAGGTGTGATCAATTGGTTAATAAAGGGCAAGGTGCCCGTTGGGGATGATCAATTGGCTAATAAAGGGCGAGGTCGAAATTTGAATGGACAGGTATCAGTCAAAAGGGAGACATTGAAGAGGAAGGATGGATGGGGAAGGATCAACACATGGAATGTCACCTTCTGACATATATCCATATATGGAGATCTAAGGGTTTGAGGTCAAATGTAGAGTTGCTGGCCAATATTGATGACATCAGGGATCTCCATATATGGGCTTAACTGCGACAGCTGGTCGCATTTACTATGACATCAGGATCTCCACATCTCCATCCCTGATGTCACGAGACCACAACCTTTGGTCGCAATAAATTAATAACCAAAAGTAAACAAAACAAAGTATTTCCTTCCTTACGGTAATGAAAGTATTCCATTAATTTATGCCAGGTGCGCCCGTCCCGCACAAGGACAGAATTCCATTGATTTAGGCCAACATCACCAGAGTGTCCGCCCTGAAACTGGGAGGTCGAAGCAACAAAATGGTATGTATACAGTACACATTGGAATTGGATATATCCCTGGGGAACAGTATGTACTGTACATGAGATTAGACATAAGGTGCATTGATATACCAGCAGGTAATAATGTGCATAATATTATGAATCCTCCATCTTCTCTTCTATTCGTAGCGTACTGCATATCCTCCTACAACTTCCATTCTCCCTGCCACCTCATCTCCTCTGGTTCCATTCATGGCTCTCTTTCATATTTTGACCTCAAATATTCCTCTCTCATGCATACACGCCTCCAGCTGCACTCTGACCCACCACACTATTACTCCATTGAATGTCAGATCCTTATAGATGCTGGAAACAGTTGACTGACAATGCTTTTGATGCCTGGAAAAGAGCAGAAGGATCCAAGTACAAGTCCATATAATTCAGACCATTCAGTTGGCTGAAAATGTGAAGCTATAGGGACAACGGCTGCTGCTAAGATAACTAGCCACACCAATGAGGTTATCATTTGGAAGGTCATATTTTCATGAAACTTAGTGGAAATAATCAGTAGGCAAGCTTATTTTTATTTTTTTTACACACATCTTACCTAAAATGGTGTTGCATTTCTTTAGAATACAAATGACCACCAATGTGATCCCTTATTCCCTGCCTCTGCTTTCCTTTGTTGTCCTCTATTAGTTGGGTGTTACTTTGATCTAAAGGTTTGCAGTGACCATGATGCTGTGCTCACACTAGTTGCGACAAACAACAGGCTACAAGCCATTTTCAGTTGAAGCTAACAACATGAGCATACAACGCCAAACGGCTACCTTCAACTTTGTTTATATACGCTCCAATGACGCACGCAGTGAAGCATCTAACAGTCATTTATGTTTCATTGTTTCCACTCCTCTTAATTCCTGCTCCAAAAAATCATTCTGGCCATGAATCGGTTCTTGTGCTATTTAACCACTTATACACTTCGTTGAACGGAGTCCCACAGGGATCTAGACTTACACCTCTTTAATCTATGCAGAAGTGTCAGTTAGTTATTCAGTAGGCTATGAGTAATTCCCCATGCAAATGTGAGGGCATTTCTATGTATGAGATATACAGTATAGTTTTATGGCACAGCTCTGTAGGATTAGATTCAAATGTAAAGCCTTGGTAATTATTATCTCCACCAGGCGTGTGTGTGAGTGTGCGTGTGCAATTGTG
This sequence comes from Protomyctophum bolini, assembly GCF_963924005.1. Classification (NCBI taxonomy): domain Eukaryota; kingdom Metazoa; phylum Chordata; class Actinopteri; order Myctophiformes; family Myctophidae; genus Protomyctophum; species Protomyctophum bolini. The sequence continues at coordinate 19,326,187 of NC_137870.1, read as the reverse complement.
CATGTTCGACACGGCAACTCCGTGGTGTCTCTCATGGCTCAAGTTTGCATGAGACATACTTTATCCCCTACTAGTATGAGGGGAGGGGGGGGGGGGGGTGCGTGACCATTTACTCAAACGTGAGGAAGAATCTATGCTCGCGTCTATGATGTCTCAGGTACGGCAGCCGAGGCACTCAGCGAGAAGTCGAAGCCGAAGTTTCGTTGTGCTAACTTAAAGTACCTACAAATGTAGTCCCCCTCTTTTTTTTCTCTCTATACCAAATCTCTTCATTGCAAATAGTGTATATAGAAGCTCACAACAAGGCGCAGGTGATTCATTGGTAGAGTAGATCTTCGCCAACTTTAACCTGTTTTGCTCATCTATTATGGCATGCACAGAATAATAGAAATGGTCGGGTTCATTTTGTGGTTAATGTTATTCACTGGCAGTGATTGACACATCTAAGCCCAGACCAAGAGCATGCTTAGAGCATGCTTAGACTGACTCTCCTCTGACCCCTTACATGTTTTAAATGATGAATATCAACTGTTGCCCTCCATGAGGCGCTTTAGAGTACCTAAATATAAGAAAAACAGGCTAAAGAACTCTTTTGGACACCAGTCTGTTCTGCTTTTAAACCAAAATCGGTAATCCAGAGGATATGTTCTTGTTCCTGTCTGTTTCTGTGATTTGTGTCTTGTAATGTATTTTTTTGGTAATGTATTGTCTATGTCTTGTCTGTATCTTGAACGGTGACGTCATGGACGCAAAACCCATTTCAGTGCAAGCTGACAATGAAGTTGTATCCTATCGTATGGCCTAGAATACTAACTAAGGGACAACGCAACGCATAGATCTTGGCTGCAGCTGGTGAGAGCAAGAGTGGACCTGGTGAGATGTGGGAGTGGCCCGGACAGTAGTCAACCCACAGAGCCTAGTCCTTCCACGCTCCGGACCGCCCAGTTCCGGACTCCCTGGAGAATAGTTTAGGAGCGGCGGACGGTGTGGTCTTTCCCTAATGCAGGGGTTCCCTGATCGTGGGTAGCTACTGGGACGTACTGTAGGTCGGGACTTGGGCCACCTGTGTGAGGGGTATGATGTTGGGCCCGAAGCCGAAGCCCCAATGACCTTGGGATACATCACTGAGGATACGTCCCAGGTGCATCCATGCCATGTTTTTTTTTCGTTCTTAGGGAATATAAAAAGCATGTAGGAAGACAATTAATAATCAACTATTAATTCAGATTCATTTCATGATTGTTTTAGTTAATGTTGGTGCTTTTTGGCTAAGGAGATTCCAAAGACTGGTATTAAAGATAATTAACATAGAGTTAGCTAGCTCTATGTTTTTCTGTTTTTTCTGTTTTCTGTTGTGTATAGCTACAGGTGCATTTGTTTGGTAAGCCTTGTTGCATTGTTATAAAGTTAAAGATGACGAGGTGGCTAATTGATTTTATTAGGAGTGTTTGTTATATTGGTTGCTAATTATGGGTTGTTTTCTGTAGACAATGTGGTGGAACCACATTCTTATGGAGGGGGGTGTGACGGCCCTGCCCCCTCTGCCTCTGCACAGCAGGATATCCGGCAGCCTGGGTGATTAGGGCAGAGTGGAGCAGGCCGTCAGGCCAACTGTGTAAACCTGAGTGGGGTGTGGTCTGGGAGAGTATATAAGGGCCTCTCCTTCCATGCTCTCAAGCCAGCTCTCTTACCTTTCTTCCAAGCAGTTGCACACCTTTTACAACACTCACACACAGCACACTCCATATATCCATACACTGCATACATGACTGATTACTGACATTGTCACATCTCACACCAGTTTATTTGATTATTGCTTAACTTATTTTAATTTTAGAATAATAAATATATAATATAAAAGGCTTGCCTTGTGTGTGGACTCCCTTTTTGTCATGTATTGCCCTAGAGTGCATGACAAATGGGTTCTCACGAAACGTTTTTTGAATATTTCGAACATGGATTATAATTTAAGGATGATAACTTTGGCACTCATGTGTTTTATCTATTTTTCCCTTTTCCCCCTGTCTTTTCCCCATTTATAGTTTTAATCTCTCTCTTTATTTAGGGAAGGAATTGAATAACCTAGATCAAAACTCAATAAATGAATTAAATGCCATGGATATCTCAATAAATTAATTTAATGCCAAGTATATTGATGTACTGAGACTTGCTAAGGACCATAAATGTACATGTGCAAAATAGGATTCTGTAGGCTGGGTCGTCCCAGAGAGAAGTTTAAGTTTGTGCTGCTGGTGTTGGCCTGTGGCTGTTTCAGCGGCCTGCATGGGGCCTTCCAGGTATAGACAAATCCACAGAGGGTTGCCTGGGTGCGGATTTGTCTATAGGACTACAACAGTGTTCCTTATGATAGAGCCATACCCATAATCGCCAGGTGAACTTTCTGGTGAGATTGTAGAGTGGTATAGCTGCAGCATTGCTTCAGGACAAAGTGTGTTGGTCTGTACCCCAGGTGCATCCTGGTCTAATGACGCAATAGTTGAGGATTGCTTCCAGTTGTCTGGTCCAATGATGCAATACAAGCTGGCCTGTGAATGCCTAACTTATCTCAAGTGGTCCAGCTGAGGCGGGGCAGTTTGCTTCATGGCCTATATTGCCATGGATTGCTGTAGTCCAGCTAGGCTACATGATTCAAGAGGAGTTTGGAAAGAATTACTTTCATCATTCCCCAAACACAGTGGAGTCTGTTAATTTAAATAATTATGCCTTGTGTCTTGTAATGAGGAAAGGGAGTTACTTAACTTTGGAAACAGGATTAATGTATAATTGCCGCTTTAACCCAATCTAGGGAGATTAAGTTTAACCACTTAAATGGTATTACAGTATGCTTTGTTGAGTCCCCCAGGGCTCTATACAAATACAATACAAGAACATAGCTGATAAGCTAAGTGTTGCTTGCCCCGGAACAGGGATGCTATATGGTCCGACCATATAGCATCCACCAAGTAACCACTAAGCTAAGCAAATCATTCCAAGGGAGTTGGCTGTTCCAACAACTCGTTTTAAAAACTAAGAAATGTGGATGCTCTCTGACTGAACTGATATGTGGGGTAAAAACCCAACACAAAGTTATATAAAGTCATAGTTATCTAAGGTCTTTGCATGGGGATTGTTCTGAAGATGCATGAACCTAATAGATTAATCTGGTGTCATTCTGTTTGACTCATGAACCACAATATTTAGTTTGTATCTAATACAGGGGCATTCAGTTTTATACCAGTTCAAGACTCTTCATAATATAACTGGAATGGTGCCCAGAGAAATTTAATTTTAGCAGTGAAAGGCCCCTGTCTCTGAAAACACTGCCGGCCCAGGATGTTCTCCACAGGATCCAATGCTGCAGGCTTATGTTCTATAAGCTTCTTCTAGTGTGTGTTTCCCCTCTTGGCTGTACTGTTTATCTCAATAAAAAAAATAGTACAGAGGGAAGTGGACTGCTTGGATCTGGAAAAATAATAATAAAAGTGAGAGCATTAGTACAAGGTAAGCAGCGTGGGAAAAGGCCATATACTGTCTACAACTACAACTCGTCTAAAGCAGTCGTTTTCAAACTTTTTTGTGCCCAAGGCACACCAAACGCACACATCTGTATTAGCTGAAATATATAACATGTGCTATCACTTTTCACTCTCATCTGTATTAGCTGAAATATATAACATGTGCTATCACTTTTCACTCTCTTTGTCTGTAAATAATGAAGCCGTGATTGCTTAACAAATTGCCTGCTGAAATCAAGGGAGGAAACTCCCACCTGGAATTCCCAGCATTCACATTTTGGCCATGCATTATTGAATGAAAGAAAGAGCGAATGACTGTATTTTATCATTCGATGCATTTTTTCTTAACAAGTCGGTGTTGTTGTGGAAATAAAGGAAGCACTGTGGAGCTTGGAAGTTAGTCTGGCGTTCAATTCTCTCATAATGTCTTGGAGGATAATCACTTGAGAACCTAATCATTGATTTAAATGCCAGCTGATTTGGGCAGTGTTGGCAGCGGTATGACTATAAGCTGCCAGGTCTGGGAAGGGAATTATTTTATATCAGCTACTGTATAACCCAAGGGGGGACATTAAACAGGGGCACACAGCCACACACTTCCTGTTACTCTCCTCGGCACTCATGGGAAATCACTATGGCAACACTGGAAATGTAAATTCAGTGTTTTTCCTTCATTAGTGCGTTTGTGTGTGTGTGTGTGTGTGTGTGTGTGTGTGTGTGCCTTCAAGCATGTGCACGTTTGGCTGCACACGTGTATTTTGGATGGCAGCAGTGGACATGCGTGTGTGTGTGTGCTTGCGCAAACTTATCCACTTGTGTTTATCGTAGCTCATTACCACGACCACGAAAAGCCAAATCCTCTTACGCCAACGAGCTGCATTTAGATTTACTCAAAACACTCATGGGAGAACAACCTCATTCTGACACACATGTACACTAATACTTCACACACGCATGCACACACACACGCACGCACACAGGCAACGCAGGGTGTGGAGATTTATCCGTGGTGCTCAGGGGATACGCTATCTCATTTAGCTGTGGCTAGGTTGGTCGGGTAGATGTTTAAGCAGAGGCCAGTGCCGCAAGCCACCAGAGATTTTCCTCGCAGTTTCTCCATATCCCCCTTTTTTGCCTTGCTAGAGACACAGATGACTAAAACACACATTGTGAATGTGATTCGGAAGCACATTGTCTCTGATAAACCATTCTATGGCATCTCTTACTGTGATGTCAATGTTTGGTCAGCAGTGTTGTCAAGTAACTTTCAGTAATACTATTGCTTTTTTCCAGTAATTGTTTACTTGTTGTTTATTTATAATGGTAGACTGGGTTGGGGTGGAGTTGCTTTGCAGACTGCTGATCCGCACTAGATCTAGACTCTAGAGCGGAAACGATGCACACTCGTCGGTACGTATAATTATGTGTGAAGTTATGCAGAAGGACGGGCCTTAAACCGTCCGGAACACAGAAAAACAACCTAAACTAGTGTGTGTAACTCGTTAGACTGCACTGTTAGAGAGAAGAGACGTAAACAAACTAACCATGGAGGAGGTGGAGGAGACAGAGACACCGGCACAACAAAGCGTTACAACATTCAAAACTTGGAAGTATTCGCATTATTTTGAGTATGTCCGCGATCAAGACGAGATGAACATTATTGTAATAAGTAGTATATTACTGTTATTATTTTGACAACACTGTTGGTCAGAGACGTTTGCACTCCGGTTTGTACTCTGTATAACTAAGCATCAAAGCCAAACTGACAGCAACACCTTTAGAAAGGGGAGAACTAGGAGCCGAAGCTGGCGAAGGAGAAGAGAGGAGGTATCCCAGTGTAATTCTCACTGCCTCTTTCTCTCTCCATGTGTGTGATGTTTTTTTGAGTGGTGCAACCACTCCTAGAACCAGCAATGTCCGTCCATCCCATATGTCTCTCTGTCTGTCTGTCCATTTAGGGTACCAACAGGGGGTGCTGTTGTGTTGCACCACTCACTTCAGACAGGTCTGATTTTTTTAGCCTCAACTGTTGGGAAGAAATCAGTATAATGTTCTCTCCAGTACTTATAACCTCTTTCTCTAACATCACATGAACACATACAGTATATATTCCTATGAACTTGCTCACACGCACGCACGCACGCACGCACACACGCGCGCGCGCGCACACACACACACACACACACACACACACACACACACACACACACACACACACACACACACACACACACACACACACACACACACACACACACACACACACACAGAGTATGGATTTTGTTCTCTAAGCGTATAATTAAGAGGGACTCTCCATGACGCTTTATTCAAGCCTCACTGCTCACCACTTGATTGCAGGATTGGGCAGAAAGGACAAATGTGTGTAATGTGTGGGCACACACTATATCAGTACAGCCTGCAGGTGCATACACCCACAATAGTGTTACACAATTTCACACTTTACAGGAGATTCACACAAATTCACACAAATTAAACTGAACTAGTTCAGTTTTTTATTTGGACTCGAACGAGGGGTGGATCCCGATCATAGACTGTAACGGTAGCCACGCCCCTCAGAACATACTCGACTTTATGGTCATTTAAAAAATAAATGGGACCATAATTTTCCAAAAAGAATATTATGACATGAGAAATGAGACTTTAAACTAGTGACTGGAAGCAGAAAGTATTCATGACCATGTTTATTAAGGTAATACTGTCTAGGTGAAGTTGGGCCCAAATACATGGGGTTTTTTGGGCCTGCAATGACAGTGCCACAACAGGCCATTATATGAACTTTCAGGAAGTCCCGATTTCCTTAGTGGCTTCACAAAATATCTGTCTGACTGCCCCCTGGTTCTGATTGACAACATCTGTGTATAGTCTATAATAGGAAGTAACACTTGAGCAATTATTATTTTCATCATCATCAACATCAAAGGAAAAACGATGAATAGAACGATAAAGTGAGTTTAGGCAACCATATGTTTTTTTAGTAATGTAATCTATATGTGGTTTGAAGGTAAGCTCTGGGTCGAGCCACACCATTTGAAAAATGTATGCACAGTCCAAGTGTGCTTTCTTGACTGTCTCTTGTGCCAAACACCATGCTGCAGGACTTCCTCTTATTCAAAAGTAATGTTACTGTGGAGCCAGTTCTGAACACGGTTAAAGTCAGATTGTAAGGATGGATTGAATATGAGTTATGTCAGAACCAGAAAAATAAATAAGTGTCATCGGCATAGAGCTGAACTTGGCTGTGTAAGCAAATCCGGTAAATCATTAATGAAAATAGAAAAATGGAGTGGACCCAAGGTGGAACCTTGTAGCACACCTTTCTCAGTAATCAGATTGGGTACCTTGTGAGACAACATACTGGCACCTATTAAACCTGGCACCTGTAAGCCAATGGCATGGAGCTTATCAAGAAGCAGATAGTGGTCAACAACATCAAAAGCTTTAGATAAATCAATGAAAATTGCTTTTAGCAAGGCTGTAGTGGTGGAAAAATGTGGTCTAAAACCTGATTGGACTGGGGGTAGGATGTTGTAGAGACTCAGATATTGTGAGAGCTGATTATAGATTCGTTTTAAAGATGGGGTGACTTTAGCACATTTCCATAATGATGGGAATAAGCAGGTTGACAGAGACGGGTTGAATAAGTCGGCAAGGGGATACATTAGAATATGAGCAGCAAGTTTGATATTTGGATTCAAGGCCATCTGGACCAGCCCCACAGCTTTCCTTCAATTCACTGATGACACGATGTACATCAACAGGCGTGATTATTTTAAATGAAAAGGATCCGTTGTGTGTGTTAATTGTAGGAGAGCCGGCTGTAATATATGAGTTTGCATCAAGGGAGTTGCCACAGATAGAGGAAAATAATAGAATAGTCTCTGTAAATGTAATGGCGGCGCGCATGCGAGCGTACATACAACTCCAGTCAACATAATCACACTGCATAACATCCGATCGGCTTGCCTCCACCTCTCCTCCGGTTTCTCCCTCCTCCCCTCCTGTTTGTTTCAGGGGAGGGGGGGGGGGGCGTCTTGTGTGTAGTGTCTGTCGGAACATGGCGGCTCCCATGGACACCATCATAACAGATCTAAAGTCGGTCAGATTCATGTCTCCTTTCCTTCTTCATACTACGAACAAACAAGAAAACTAACAAACGAATCACAACTTCACAGATTGTATCGTCCCTCTGCGAACTCGACGAGGGACGGTGGATGGTTATGTTTGATGATGATGATCATCGGTCAAATGAAACAATCCAAATACGCGCTGGTGTGGAACTGGAGGGGCACAGCAACACCACGGTCCCTCAGCGTACTTGGCTAGCCGAGTTGGAACGATACACAGTGACAGACACATACATTGATGGATAATGACAATGTGTCTTTGCATTGTTTCATCTGCAAGTCTGGCGTCTGCCCGATCCGTCATCATCATCATCATCATCATCATACAAAATAAATAAAACAGTAGTAACGTAGCCTCAATATGTTCCCTCAGTCCCTATGCTCATTCTGTAGCTCATTCAAAAGCCAATTACCGACGAAGGGTAAATGGGATCAATGTCTACTTTTTTCCTCGTAAAAGTACATTCAGGGCTTTCATTCTGTGTATAGTATGTATATGATATTGTTTGTGTTAATTTTTATATCTGCCTGTCAATGTCTGACATAAAACGGTCCCTAACTCGGCTTTCTGTTCAAGAACAGCACGTTACTACAAAAGCAGGTGTTACATGAAGGTAAATATATCCAAAATTATAGATAGAAATTAATAGACATCAAATGAAGCTTTCTTGTGAGGTATGCAGTGTGCTTCTCGCTATAAGAGAACATTCGCTAGCGGCCTTGGAAAAGGTTGGTCCACCAATGCTATCAGCATTAGCATCAGAGGTTCCAAGGCTGAGGAAATCGTTAGCAAGCTTTGTGTTAAATGTAACTACCGGTATGCAACATAATGCATGTTGCTGACATATAGTAATCATACTAATCAACCATATATTAACAAATGCTGTCAGCATCTTGCATCTTGCATCTAACTAAATATGGCCATAAATGTCTTGCAAATTAGGATCAGTTTTACAAGACACGTGGACGTCATCTTTCCACCTTTGTAAACGATAATGCATTTCTAAATTGTTGCACATTTGATGTGCTCTGTGCCTTTTTGTTTGTGTTGTGCGTGCATGTGCGTTTGTCTACAAATGTGGAACATAAGAGCCATAAAAGGCTTTTTTCCAGTATGTAATTGTATATAAGATCTAAAAATAAATGTATGTGCGTGTATAAAGGATGTGTGGGTCATCTGCCCTGAAGTGCTGTACACAAGCAGGAGATTTCAAATTTACATGCATTTTCAAAAGCAACCTCTCACAGTTTGCTTGACAGTCGCTTTGAGGAATTTGTCAGTTCGCTCGCATTCAGAAACCAGACCAATCTCTCCACCTCACACGTGTGGCGCACACACACACACACACACACACACACACACACACACACACACACTAATCCTTGCCCCGGTGGTAAAATTGCAGTGATACATTTCTATAGAATTGCACTTGGAGGCAAAATTGTATAAATGCAACTTGGGAGGAAACCTTTTCACCGTTCCGGGGATTAAATCTTTCTACTAAACCCCAGATCAAATATCTGATTGTTCAGCCCACGGCTGCTTCAAGGTGAAGTAAACATGCAGTCATGCACCCAAACACACACATTTGATGATAGATTAATGCATCTCACTTTCTGCAGAGCATCTCATGCTCTCAAGTCTACTGAAGATATCACATTTCATTCTGCGTTGATAGATTCCACACTTTGTCTTGTTTCTCTTCTTTCTTCCCACCACCAAGTACACTTTAATTGCTTACAACTGCAATTAAACCTAAGCCAATATCCTCAAAATCCGCTTCTGGGGGTGTAATGCAGGTGCCTTAATGCCTGTAAGGGGGATGCAATAGAGAAGAAGAGTGGGATTATATAAAGCAAAGAAGATAAATTGCTGTTCTTTATGAAATACTTTAAGGATTTAGCCACGGCCTGCTTTTCTCTGTCACAGACTCTGTGGTACACTGGTTTCCAGTTTTATCTCCCTCACTCTTTGATGGTTATTGTCTGACTGGCTTTTCTCTCTGCGCCTTCCTCTCTCTCTCTCTCTCTCTCTCTCTCTCTCTCTCTCTCTCTCTCTCTCTCTCTCTCTCTCTCTCACTCTCCTTGCCTCTGTCTTTGTCTTTTTCCTCTCTCCTATTCAATCTTACAGCTTTTATTTCTGATGCAAAATGGCCAGAATCAGTATTGCCATCGCAAAGTCACCCAATTGTTAAAAACCCACTCTAAGCAGTAAGAGTCTTTTGACACGAACACCAGTTTAATTAACTAAATTCTGCCCAAGTGGAACCTCGCCTACTAGTAGCATGTCTGTTCTCTTGGCTATGCAGTCGATGGAGAGAAATATGACTCACATTGGTTCCACCCACACCTGATCATCATGGGATCTTCTCCCGGAAGGCTGGCACACCGACACATATATACATTTACACACGCTCACACCTATGTGCAGTACACAAGAATGCTGGATCAAACACACAGTACCCATGACTGAATATTACATCTTCACACACAGTCACACACGCACGCACACACACACACACACACACACACACACACACACACACACACACACACACACACACACACAAACACTATACAGACACGCACATATGAATGCATGTGCACACACATGCGCAAACAAGCAAACTGACATGATGTATGTGGGCGTAACAAGATGGGCAACTGGTAGGAATCTAAGCTCCCCACTGAGAGAAATAATGAACAGGTGTCCAAAGAACCAGACTCAATGTGTGCGTGCGTGTGCACGTGTGTATCAATCTTTCTGTCTGGCTGTCTCCACAGTTTGCAATGCACTGATATACGCATATTATTGTCTTAAGTCTGAAACGCACGTGCATATCGTGTGGGTCTGTATTTGTTCAAAGCCCACTAAATATCTTTCCACTTTAGCGCGGTAACAGGGCCCATCGTTCATGGTCACCCCATGGTTCCACAAGGGGTGACCCAAATCCCAGCATCCATTCTAAACATCATCAGCATGCAGCCCAAACAAAGGCCAGCGGACTATAAAGCCTGTCACGCAGAGAGTAGAATTAACAACCGCTGCATGGCCGTGATGGAGCGGTCACGCCGCGTGGGGATGATTGACAGCCTTTGATTGCATTTTTATGCATCCGTCTCATTCATCATCATCATGCAGACGTTTTGCAGCCATGGCGGAGATTCCGACAGACGTGCACAAGCGCACACATGGCATAATGCATGAGAACGTGTACACACGCTTAAGAGCGTGAGACGATCGCATGCCTGGGCACGAGAAAACACTTTACTTACAGTATGCAATAAAATGCACACAGTCACACACAAATAAACCTACTGTATGCAGGGTCTGAGTAATTTTTACGCCTCTATGTGCCCATGGCGTTTGCGTCTTGTATGCCTGCATGCCTATAGTCTATTCTGTATCCCGGCCAATACTCCCATAGTGGATTGGCAACATTCCCTCGGTGCAGCAGGAGAAATCCTAGCCAACAGCTGACATTCTGACAAACTGCTGTTGGCGTTTGCACCTGGAGAGAACAGGCATGGCATGTGTGAATGAGCGTTTAGTGTTGTTGGTCCGTTTGGTGTAGTGGGTCCCTGTGTGTGTGTGTGCGTGTGACCCGTGTGTGCATACGTACGTACATGCGTGCGTTTGCATATCTGTGTGTCTGTATGGTGGGGTTGGGGGTCACACTGGGGTATATGTGTGTGTCTGTGTGCGCAAAACCCTTACATACTGTACTGTATGTCTGTGCCAGCAATGCAATGCTGTGCCTACTGCATGCAGTGCCTACCCACATATTAATACAGTGCGTGCGTGCGTTGTATTTATGCAAGGCATGGCTGTCACGGTCTGTGACGTGTTACGCGTTACCTTGTTCTTGGTTTTTGTTATTGTTTTACCTTCCTGTTGTGTTCCTGTGATTTTGAAGTATTGTATTTTCCTTGTTCCTTAGTTGCAGTTTTGCTTTACACTGTGAACCTTTATTTTGTAGTCTTGTTTTGTGCCTTCCTGTCTGCCCCTGTAGTTCTGTTCCTGTCTTGTCTCACTATCCTGTGATTGCCAGTGTTTCCACCTGTGTCCTTAGTTCCCCAGCCTATCCCAGTGTTGATTCAGTGGTGGTTGAGTCAGTGGTGTTCACCTGTGTCTAGTTATCCCATGTCTATAAGTATGCCCTTGTGTTTTCAGTTCTTTGTTCGTTCGTAAAATGTTGTCCGTGTTATTTAGCTCCCCGTGATTCCTTGTATTTTCCTAGTCCTAGTGTTATTTCTTGCTCCTAGTGTTCCCTAGTTTATTCTTGTTCCTGTGTTTGGTCCTGTTCCTCTGGTTTTTGGTTAATAAACCACCGTGCACTCGATCTGCCTTGTGTCTGCCTCATCATCTGCCTTTGTCCTGTGCTTAGGTCCTACACCTCTCTGACCCGCACCTTGACAATGGCAGGTTTACAGGTGTCATTATTATCGACTATCATTCTGTGTCTATCATAATGCATTTTTAACATCTATCCAGCAGACACCAGAGCTGGCTCTGTTAGCATTACAAAGGTCCTGTGTCTTGCTGTAAATTATAAATTGGGGCTACTACCCAAAATATGAGAGTAGGTTTAGCGCAGGTTGGTTGCAGTCAATATATTACATTGTGTGATTACCTCTTTTATTATTGATAACACAGGTACTGCTATTCAGATTGTTCATGTAATAAAGAGAAAGTGTCATGATTGGAAAAAATGGGGAAATTACAGTTGCACAAAATATTGTATTATGCCCCAGAAACTTGCAAACTAATACTGCACAATCGGGCGTGGGCATACACAATACATACAGGATTACTAAATGGTGACCACCTGACATTGATTTTTTTTTCTATTTTAGTCAAAAATAGTAAAACACTTTCACATATATGCACACAGACAGACAACAGGCTGACATGCACGCACACACACACACAAATGCACGCACGCACGCACGCATGCACACACAAATGCACACACCACCACACACACACACACACACACACACACACACACACACACGCACACGCACTTCAAACAGCAAACACTGCAAACACATCAAGTGGATATTGGACAAACTGGACAGTTAAAGTCAATTGGAGGAGACTGAAATGATTCTGGGAAAAGTTCTTAGCAGGTCTTCTTTTAATTAAGTTCCCCTTTCGATATTCTTGATAAATTAAATTGCTTTTTCCACTTGACTTTACCATTTTGGATCTGGGGACTGGGCTACAGTAGTAAAACATTCTCTTCAGTAGCAAGTATATTCAAGGGCAGTCTAGTCCACATCACTCTCCCACAACTTCAGTTGCTACTCTGTTAGAAGCCAGTTAAATTACAATGCATCTAGACTTTATTATGTCAATGTGGTTGCCAGGACAGATGGCTCCTTTGGGTGTAAGATTCAAACCAAAGAAGATCAGCCAGCACTCTGTGCTCAACATTAGTACAGTATGTTGCACGTGTGTAGGCAGTGGCACCCATATCAACATTAGTACAGTATGTTGCATATAGGCACCCATATCAACATTACCTACAGTATGTCGGTTTGCAATGAAACAGGCATTTTAAGCTCCCGGCAGCCATTGTGGACGCCATCTTGAAAACACCTTTCTAGTTGTTCATTTTGCCTAAAATGAAAAAATCTCTTCTAGCAATTATATGGGGTTTCAACCATACTGACATATCTAATGGTGGTTTTATTGCAAACGACCACTAGGGGGCGAGCCAAATTAGTTTGTGATGGTTTTTGAAAACCTTATGCCCATACCTAATACCATGCCAAAATTAAAAAAGAAATTACCAATTGCATAATTGTTGTGATTTTTTTACACATTAAAATCCCAGTTTCTAGGCATTTTAGCTCATTTTAGCCGCTATATGGACGCCATCTTGAAGACAATGCTTTTCTTGTTGTTTGTTTTTTTCTAAACTTTTAGTAGCTATGTTATTTACATAGTAACATATAGTAACCCAAAAGTAACAGAATACATTGAAAAATATAGTTTATCAATTATTTTGGTTTTTCAACCATATGTATCTAATATTTGAGTCTGTGCAAACAGACCACTATAGGGGGCACGACCAACACAGCTTTTTGAAAACCTTATACCCATACCTATCACCACGCCAAAATTCAAACTAGTCACCATAAGCCAAATCTTGGTGATTTGTGCATCCCCAGCTACCTTTATAAATAATGGTACAAATACATATTTAGGTTTTAAATCTGGCTCATTACAGTGATAATCCACCCCTCTTTTTCCCACATACCCTCTGTGTGAGCGCTCAGCTAAAACCAAAAACGGCACAAGATTTGTGTACTCTCAGAATGATTACAGACCTAATTAACACGCTGAATTTGGAACGGAGAGTATTAACGACCGATTCCCCACGGCCACCTTAGCGTCCAAGTAAAACGTGGTGGGTTACATCCAGTAAATTTTTACGAGGTACTTTTTTAACTTAATAGCGTGAATAAAACGTGGGACATAAACAGGGTGCACTGGAAAGTAAACTTTAATTTGACTACGCTCACCGTGGCTAACATTCTCTCCGTGAGTATCGATTAAGATCATAATCGATGATGGCAGAGATGCCTCCACTTGTAATTTCCCCACGTTATTTCATCCACATTGATTTGATTTCTCACCCCTTTTCCCCCAAAGATTGTCGAGTTGGAAGAATGGGAGGAGGAGGAGGAGGAGGAGGAGGAGGAGGAGGAGGAGGAGGAGAGAGAGAGCTGCAGGGAGGAGAGGAAAATAAGTAATTGATTAAGGTAAGGGCAGACTCACTGAACAATGACCAATTAAGAAATGGATGATCAGGAACCCAGCTTAATCTGAGTTCATCAATGTGTGTGTGCGTGTGTGTGTGTGTGTGTGTGTGTGTGTGGGGGGGGGGGCACACTGATCAGCTGGTATACAGCAGGTGGAGAAGATAAAAGGAATAAAAAACACGTTTGTGAGTGTCTGGCATGGGAATAGGTGGGGGAGAGATTCAGCAGTGAGTTAATTGACTATATAAGACCCAAGGACAATCTTGCCCAGAGAAGTTAAAGCTTAAATGGACAGATGCCACTGGGCACATCCTTTTTCAGCAAACAGCTACTAGCATATGCTTGTGCATGGTGGGGAAAGTGGAGTCGGTGGATACTGTCGTGTCGGTTGCAATGCAACACTACTGAAGAACTGCATGGAGCTCAAAGATTAACATTTTATTCAACTAGACCGGTGCACGGCTGTAGAGTATAGATGGAAGTTGGAGATCCATGCCCCACCCGGCTTTGCATCGGTCTGTGTCCCTATTATGGCCATATATGGAGATTTCTGTTTCTGTCTCAATGTGTCCCTTTATTCCTATATATGGAGTTATGTGTCAGGCATACCCAAGTGTTGTGATGTCAGAACAGGCCAGCTCCATATATGGATATAGGTTTGATCAGGTCCAGAACACGGCCGGGCAGAGGCTTTTGTGCTGGTTCTGGAGTACCGGCTAACCGACGGACTCGACACCTTACACCATAACAAGCACGCATGCTGCATAATGTTGCATAATTCTCAGCAAGTCTTAGCTCGATGAAAGAA